>NW_024582481.1:818943-823676 GCF_018398535.1 Haplochromis burtoni
ATAGATAGATAGATAGATAGATAGATAGATAGATAGATAGATAGATAGATAGATAGATAGATAGATAGATAGATAGATAGATTTTCTTTTTTCCTTTTTTTTGACCTAAAGGACAAAAGAGTAGCAAGTGGACCAGCTGGTTGGCAAAAATCCGTTTTGCAACCCATATTTAAAAACACAGACACGTGGTGACCTCCCGTCCACATAGTAATTGATCGCATTGACTAAATAATAATATCTCGTCAGTCACCCCGTCATAAGTTATTGCTCCACCTGTCTACCTACAGACATGACAAACCAGTTTCGATGTGTTGGTGGCAAATAATAGCCTACATGTGGGGGATTTTGCCCTTTAGTGAATTAACGCCTAATGCATGTTAAAAACCGGGACTGCTGTGCGCGCAACCTGTAAGTGGGATCTCTGCTGGCAGTTCACGCCAAATCCTGCAAAATAAACTCTTCGTGTGTTATGTAAGCCCCCGGAATGAACAAATTTGTTAGCCCACACCCGAGGGCATCTGGTGATGGATACGTTGTCCCGGGGGGGACTGGGGAAGCCGGTGGCCTACAACAGCCGTTTATCTTGAAAGGCTCGTTTTAAGTGTCCCTCAGCTGGAAAACAAAAGCTTTAAGGGCAGCCATTACCTTACAATAGTTGTAGAATCACCATTGTTCAGTTAGGTTCACACACATAGCTATTAGAGCATATGCTTAGGCTTGGGTTTAAAACCAAGTGGTTTAAGTAGCTTACATGGTTGAAATAAACTAAAAATCCAAAGTTGATAAAACCAAACTAAGACCCCAGGTTTATTTGATCTAGCTGGTCCAGCTGTTTAATAAATTGGTTTAGCAATGAATGTCACTTTTTGATGTTTGTATGCCTATGCTTGTGTCAGTTGTATGTGGTATGGGGTGGAGCTGGGTGTAAGCAGTTAGGTAGGACTCCCCCAGCATGGTCAGGCCACTTGTGTCTGAGGGGCTGGCTTATCCCACTTAATCAGCATCCTGAGAGACTGGCACTGCCCCCATAGCCATAATGCATGGGGTCACTTTGGGCTTCTCAAAATGAAGTGAAGCCCCACCAGACAATGCTGCTGTCAATCAGCCTTAACCTGAGCTGGGCCCTTTATTCCTCATATAGTGTACTTGTGTAATCATTCACTCCATAAATGCAAATTAATCTCATCAATGTTTTGACTAACAGAGGGCAAGGATACATGAAGAGCATTTTTGCATATCAAATGCTTGCATTTCTCACAGTACAGTTTCCTTTTCCTCAGGACTGCATAATGGGCTATAAAGAAGGGCAAATCATGGATGTCCTCGGTGTAGTTTTAATCATGCATACACCTGTTGCAGTGAGAATGTAGCATTTGACAGCAAAACATCCGCATTTTATTTTGCATATATTTAGTAAAATGGCCAATTCAGGATGTCACTGTATGAAGAAAGCTCATTTTACTGTTGTAATCTCAGCCACATGCTGTGGAAAATATATTTATCGAAAAAACTAACAAGATAATGAAGACACAGGAGAACGCTTCCTGCAATTTGCAGTAGCTCTTCCGCTTCGTTTAGACCATAATTTGTACTTGCTTGGATGGCACATACAGTCAGTGGTTTGGGGTTTGTAGCAGTAATATCCCAGGGGCTTCTGTCAGTCCGGCACCATTATAAATGACAGAGCTGAATGAGCCTCCTTGGCTCTTTCTCAACACCCTGGCTTCCTTGGGGCCTTGTGCAGCATTTGCAGAGCGTGTGCCCTTTTGATTTCCTAATCCCAGCACGAGCTGTGGAATGCTGGCTCTCTATGAGATATTCCACTCACAAGCTGTGATTTATGTTCTTGTGGTGCAAGGCTCAATGGTGAGGGGCTCACAGGTGTTGTGGAGCCTCAGTAAAAACTTTTAATATGCACACCTCGTGGTCTCTGGCTGGGCCCGGCACAAGGATTACTGCCATTCAGTGGGGGGGATGGGTCAATAAATGTTTAAAATTCATCCAAGACCTTACAGTCTGATGGCCGCTTCAGACACACGACCATGTACGCACAAGATCATTATCAGAACACAGTGCCTAGTTTATTTCAGTATGGTCAGTCTGACTAAAAGACAACAAGTTAAATATCGTTAGCTTCATAGCATAAGTGCCTAAGTCATTTTTTTGTGTTTTTTTTGTGACGGACAGGATGATGCAGCAGTGGTAGGGGAGTAAAGTTAGGCAAAAATCTCAATTTGACCAAAAAATGACTTAGGCACTTATGCTATGAAGCTAACGATATATCAAATATGATCATATATAACAAATTAGGGACAAATAGCACATTTTTAGAATACTTATATCTTCTTCCTCTTCTTTTGGTAGGTCCTTTTAGGAGTCCCTACAGTGGATCACCTGCTTCCATCTTGCCCTATCCTTTACATCCTCATTTGTCCCACCAACCCACATACAGAACACAAAAAGCATTGGGCATGAACAATATTGGTTCTTAATTACTGCACTGTTGATGATGCAGTTACTGCCCACTTTAAAATGAAGAGGCTGACCTCTGCACATGCCACAGTAAACTTGTCGGCATAAAATCAAGAGCGCAAACTGAATGGCAACCACCGAAGGTTTCAGTGTTTGTCCTCTCTGCAGGTATCATACTATTATACTTAGTTTAACAAACATCATAATTCAGAGGGAAATCATGACTTTATTTTAAGTTAGAATTCTCTGCTGGGGAAATAAAGAGTTAAAAAAAAAGTGGTTTACTCCCTACTGGTGTTGCTGTCAGATTAATGAATGAATGTGTGACAATTTGCACTGCAGTGGTCCAGTTATGCTACATTTCATTCAAATTTGTCTTTGAGAGTTTTGGCATGTGTTATGAAAATAAACTTAGAATCAATGCCAATCTCCATAAACTCAGGGAGCTACTATTTGCAGTGTTGTAACCATTTTTTCATTACTTTTTTTAAAGAACAGATTACTGACATTAACCCTATAAAAAAGTTAACTGCTTTACTATTTCTTGCATAGCTTTTATGATATTCTGCAACATTACCTGAGAAACACAGCAAGTCACTTAATTTCTAGTAAAAAATTCAACATTCATCAATTTACATGAACACATGCAATTTCCATAGTTTCATAAAGATGACTTTCTTTCCTTAGAAAAGCCCAAAAATCACTTTAGAGAAACAAGTAAAGTAGCTTTACCTGATAGGAACAGTTGTAGCTTAAATTACAATCTTACAAAATAATTTAAATTGCTTATTTTAATGTTACCGCCAGCACTCTTTTTTTTACTATTGCATTTTTGTTACATATTTGCATTTTTCTGAATAAGGTTATAATGCTGACAAGAGAAACAGATGCAGTTCATCATTAAAAGTGAAGATACTAATTATGGCGTATCTTCCCATCAAAAATTCCATTCAGAGATTTATTTGGGTACTTCCTGCCAGTGATCCAGAGTTTGTCATGACATGTTACAGACAACTTCATGTGCACTAACAACCTTCCTGCATGATTTAATAATAGTGATCTGTGTTAATCACCCACCTCCCTTTTTCCGCTTTTCATACTTTGCCGCGGGGAAAATAAACTGCACCAACTTACCTGAAGTGCCTTATCTGCTAATGGCTGCCTCAGACCCCCAGCCCCCAGCTTTCTTTGGCTCGTTTTCAATGCGCAGAGGTCAGGAGAGCCTTTCAGTCATGTACCGGAGTGTGTCCTAGAAGTACAGTGACCTTTTCAACTCTCCTGTGAATCCCTGAAGCTGTTTTGGTTGGGACTGTTTTTCACTGTCACTAGTTTTCATACATTTTTATGTTCTTTAAGTCACAGATGATGATATCTAACACTGTAATATAACACAACGGTCATAGTTTTTATATACCTTCTATCCCTGATATTAATTGTATTCTACTGAGTTTTATTTATCTTCACAACTGATTTTTTATTGTTGCTTTTTATGTGCTGTGAGAGTCCTGGTATTTACTGTATCAAATACTTTTACTATTTCATTTTATTGACTAATTTATCCAATTTCAAAAATTATTGTTTCTTTTTAAGCCAGCTCAAGCATTTGAAGTGCATGTTTTTCATGAAAGGTGTTATGTGTAAATAAAGTTGAATTAAGTACCTCTCACAAACTTAAATGTATGCAAACAATGTTTATTTTTAACAGTTTTATCCTCCTTAATGGTACAATTAGCCAGATTGTTAGTTTACTAACAAAACAAACCAACAAATAGAGAAACATTACCAACATTAATAAATTACTGAATGGTCTTGTATACTGCTTTTGTATTGTTTTTCTTTTATGATTGGACTGTGTGTACAATTTATTGTTTTTTGTTTGTTTGTTTGTTTTCTTTTTGATGGTGTTCATTATTGTTGTTTTATGGATTTTATGGCATGCTTCGCTGCAACGACGGCTTAGTAAATGTCATTGTATGTGTTTTTCTTGGATGCAGTGACAATAAAGTATTTATCAGTTTATCAATTACCAAGAGCATGTAAAGCATTAACATCTACGACCTTAGGTCAAAGACGTCCATGTACTGGCATACTAACCAGCTAACCCCGGCCAATACACTTGGTGTAAAGATAGGAAAGCAGTTTAACATGAGGACGAGAAACTAGCTCTTTCTTTCTTTCTTTCTTTCTTTCTTTCTTTCTTTCTTTCTTTCTTTCTTTCTTTCTTTCTTTCTTTCTTTCTTTCTTTCTTTCTTTCTTTCTTT
>NW_024582481.1:823696-892155 GCF_018398535.1 Haplochromis burtoni
TTTCTTTCTTTCTTTCTTTCTTTCTTTCTTTCTTTCTTTCTTTCTTTCTTTCTTTCTTTCTTTCTTTCTTTCTTTCTTTCTTTCTTTCTTTTAATACATTCTATAAATCTGACTTGGCATAATGTTGAATAATAAGCAGTGGAAAATGAAACAAGGAACACAATGATGGCTAACATTGGGAAGCTGGATTAGGATGCTTAGCTAGCACTGCAGTATTTGGACTATCTAATAATATCAAGCTAAAAAACGGTGCCCACCACTGCCTGAAGGGTATGATGTACAACAAATGCACACAGCTGAGAGTCTTTTATTGTTACAGTGACATGGTGAAGCATTAACCAATCACTTGCTTTCACATTCACACACAGGCACGAGCCTCGTGACGTTATCACAGTATGCTGCAGTATCAGTGGCTCAACAGTAACTTTGCCACTTGTTACCTTAACACCGCATTTGGTTTTCAAGCTCTGCAGAACCTTTTAAGAAACCCCAAATATTTTTAATTGCATTTTGTAATTTTTTACATAAAAGGGTTTAAAAGAAGTAATAGTATAAAAAGGGATTCAGCTTAAACTGAAATACTGAATTAGACCTTTTGATTGTTTTTAGTTTTCAAAAATCATTTGATATTCCTCTGTTAGTTACACAACCCCTTTTAAGCAAATAAACTCATTTTGAAACAATTATTTAAACGAAGCGATACACTTTTCTCAAAAAGTTGCAAACATGGTTGTTTTCCATGAAAAACCGCTGGTTTTGGTGATCCCTCACATGGTTTTTTCACAAGACGCTGATGCTTTGAAATTGCTTGTAAATTGATTTATTAATTCAACTGGAATAAGTGTTTCTCTAAATATCACACAATTTAAAATGTTAATGAAAATTGTGGTAATGACTGCCCATGTTTTAGAGGCTGGATATATCAGTTATCCTCAATTTTAGGTCGCCTCATTTAACATATAAATCACCTCATAGGTTCAAGAATATTTTCTTGTTTATCCCAAATTACTCTAAGAAAAAAAGATCCCCCATAATCGGCATGTGGCAAAGTCTTTAGTAAGCCTTTATATGATAAAACATTTTTAAGAAATGCCTAATGGCTTGTTTAACTGCTGCAGCTCCTCACACTGTTACACACTCTGAATTTCTGTAAAACTGAGAGAAATTCACCTCTGAATTTACCTATGCCTAAAAATGTACCTCCCCAAGGTTGCATAGCAGATTCATTTAATCCTCACTGTGGCACCCCCCATTTCTCCCTCACCCTCCTTCCCTTCCTCCTCCTCTTTCTTTCCCATGTCCATTAGACCTTGCAGACTAATCGAGCAGCACCAATTGCTCCCGTGGTGAGATCATTAAGTAAATTATTTTAAGATCAAACGGTCAGCAGCCACAATGAAGTCCTGTGTAATGGTAAAAGCCTCAGAAACTGCCACCCACTCCTCTCTCAAATTAAAGCCCAGTGGGGAGAGCTCTGCACCTCTCAGGTGGATGCCCCCATTAGGCCTTTTAGCTGCAGGCTAAGGTAGGACCCACTAATTGGTCCTTTGAACAAAACTAACCCACTGACAGGATCTGACTTGTATGAAGCTTTAGAGTGCAAAATTGTTCCTGGCCGACAACAGCAGCAGCTCTGAACTACTGTAATAGTCTGCCTAGAGAGCATTAACATGGACTTGTTCTGCTTTGGTGGCAACATGTTATAATGTTTAGTAGGATTTGCTATATAAAAGGAGGGGAGACTCTTTTTTTCCTAGTTTGAAGGTGATGTTAAAATTGCACACACTGACTCACAGTGATTTTAAATTTCAGGTACACTAGAAAGTTCTATTGTCATTGGGTTTTACTTTCATATACATCCATTTCTCCATCCATCCATTCTCTTCTGCTCATCTGCTTTCAGGTTTACTTTTCTTTTCTAACATTTAAAATGACCCTTTAACTCAAGTCAAACTTAAAAGTCACTCCCTAGGAAAGCATGTCAGAGCAAAAACCTTTAAAATAACAAAGAACACAAACAAAATACTACACTATCTATTGACTGAGTGCACTGTGTGCGGTGCCAATAGCCAAAGTGCCTGCTACAATCAGCAGGTTTCTGTGTTTCATGAATAAATACAATCCTCTTAATCCTTAGTTACATTATTGCTTTGGTTTTATCTTCTACTTTAAAAACCCAACATCAGTACATTCGAATCCTCACTTCACCTTCCTGTTTATGTTTTTTCTGTTTATCTGTGTTGTCTTTAGGTGGCAATATGTATGTGTGGTCATGTATGGTGTGCCTACTCTCAGTTCTCCCAGCTGAACCCATGCTAAGCTTGCTTTCTATTTCCTAACAAGAAACCACACTCTTACCAGTAAATAAAGCAACAAGCTGGATTGTACCAGTCTTTATGTGTGTTTGTGTGTGAGTAGCTGCATATAGGGTTTGTGTATAATACAGTGAACAAGTATGAAACCCATTACACAGTGATTACTCACAAAGTGCTGTTCTTGGATGGATAGGTTGACAGCTTCCCTTTTAGCAGGTCAAAGTTTCACTTGGCTTAAGATAATTAGGAGCATGTACTGTATGCGCATACAAGGGTAAAGGTATATACATTACACAGATTCATATGCCGATGCTGCCCTTAACAAGTGACTTTAATTCACTTAAATGATTTCACACATGTGGCAAACAAGCCACAGTCTTCAAACATTAAAAAAATGGTTCTTTCAGGTGTTTATTCCTCTCAGCAAAGGAAGTGTTGGACTTACAGTAGCTTATGGCGTGGAGACAGGAACCAATGCAGCAGAGTGACTGTGAGTGAATTATCCTCCCTTGACATGGAGCGTCAGTGTCATCAATCACATGGTTTTAATTAGCGATAGCTCCCCTTTGTGGCTGAGAAATGTGCATGTAATTCAATTTGGGACCCACTGCCGCCTCCAGAACCCCACACAGAGATTTTCTAAGCCACTTGGAGTTCACACGCGCAGGTGAAATGCTCGATGCGGACAAAACAAACAACACTGAAGGCCGTTATGGGTACATACACAAAATATGGTGTTGTGTCCTGATTTTCAAAAAAACATTTTCGTAATACCGGCTCGTGAAACAAATGAAACAAAACTGATGACACAAAACAATCCTGTTAGCATAAATAGCAAATGACTATTTTACTCACTACTGATAAAAGGTAAAGGCTTTACCTCTTGTAAATGATTTTCTTTCCTCTCAAAGTGTCTGAACCGCTCTATTTTTATGATTTTTTTAAAATCAAAATTCCAAAACAAAGATGGGGTGAAGTGGGACATGCTCACACAAGGTACAATTTTATTTTCAAAGGTCAAACAAAGGTGCATCACAGTCAAAGTTTATTGTATTAAAATTCCTCAAATGTTAAAAAAAATGGCAAATTTCACATTTTACTGTCAAACAACAAGAGACAGATAGCAGCTGTGCTGAAATGAAATGGCTCAATCACGTTTTATGAAAATGCAATATTCATCAGCTACACAGTGTGAAGGCGATCACTGTTACTTTGTTTTCCCTTGAGGTAATACATTGAAATGGCCATACAATGATGAAAAACAAAAACACACAGCGGCCTTTTATCCGTCATTTGAATGTTGGTTTCTTGTGATTTCCTCCTCAATGGGAAACTTAAGTGATACCAACAGCAAAGGCCTGAGCCTTAAATAAAAACAAAGACAGCCTTGAGAGTTAAGGTTGCCATTGAAATGCTAAAATATCAGTGGCAGTAATTTAGTTCTCTAAAGACACTTGAAAGTCTCTTATCTGACACACAGTAATGCAAGTCACTATAATAATGTTTATTTCACAGCAGTCATCCCCTTTGCTGTCAAATACAAGCCTTTTTTATGTTTCCCTTATGAACTTTAACCTCTGACCTCAGCACTCTCAAAATAGTCACAGTGTAAACTTTGTGTTGCTATTAAAAATGTGGTTTTATCTAAAAAAAAAAAAACCAAACAAACCCAACAACAACAAAAAATAAAAACACAAAGTTTGACAGTTTTCTTTTTTGAACAATTACCTTATACTGATATTTTTAGTTATCCTTGGCACTGACAGCATTAAGTAACACTCTGCATCTCAACTTGCACCGATGCTTCACGTTTATACGATGACGATTGCAGATGCTGTTGATTCCACTGTCTGATTGGACTCCTGCACTTTGAAATATTCCATTTAAGGCTGCTTTTGTTCTTGGGATAGATCAGCTCCCTTACAAGGTCTCATCCAATCAATTTACTTGACGCCTGTGCTCTGTTTAACTTTTGAAGGTGCTGATTATATTCTGCCTTTTCCCCTCTGGATGCCCTAACAGCACCAAATCAGTGTCCGCACGAACATGCGGCTCACAATCAAGCTGCCATTCGGTCTATGAAAATCTGGCTGTGCCATTAGCTGATGTGCTGAGAGGAGAAATTCCAGTCCTCTGTCTGTGTGGTTGTTTTGAGGGAAACATTGGTTTCACCCCCTGCTGATTGACTCTAATCAGCCACACTGTGCCAGCATCACTCTGTCTTGAAGCACATTCTGGTGACTGATTAGGTGGGAAGACCGAAAATGTGAGGAATACATAAATATTTATCATGGCTTGATGATGATAAAAACATACACATAGTCTGAAGAGTCCCTTAGCAAAAGAACCATTCCCTCGCCAGCAGGCAGCTTTTTAAAGTAAACAGTACGCTATAATATTTAAACAAAGAAGATTTTGGCACCAGCAGCAGTGCCTGTTGATGTTGTTGAAATGCTTGTTGTCAAAAAGAGCTAGAGTCAAACGCATCGCATGTATTGGCTTGTATTTCCATTTGCTGAACAGGTCTGGCAAAGAAAACACTGCTGACGCCAAGCTCAAGCTGTGCCGTCTGGGTCCACAACTGGTTAAAACACATCAGTGCCACAGCTCCAGGCTATTCTCATGCTACATGCATATTTTAACCTCGCGATTGTGAAATTATTGTGTTGTAATCTCTGTTAGTTAAGTTAGTCACTGCACGCAAGTCATAATGTAAAAGCTGAAGGTGAAGCAGGCTAAAATATTGGTGTAGGGTTGCACATGCAATGTGGAAAACTAGTCGTGGGACAATGTCCAGAGGCTATGAGAGACAGGTACTTCCTATATCCTGTGCCAGACAGCGAGAGGCCTCACCTAGGCTATAATCTGGGACAACTGATCACAAAGAAGAAGAGTGAAGGCAAATTCCGCCTGTCCTACTTCAAACGCAGCAGGACAGTAAATCAGACAGGTAGACAACACCTCTCACTTGTCTTCACCGCTTCCTCGTCCCCAGTCCGAGGCAAAGCTAACAAGTATGCCAACAATGTCACCTGACAACATTATGGAGCCACTTTGCAGAAGAAACATTTCGCAGAGCCGCCTGTGAAGATATGTGTCACTGCAAACAGGAAGGTCACATCTTGAAAATCTTTTTTTTTTTTGCAGATGTTCAGTTGATTTCTGTCACCAAACAGCAAGAATATTTAACATATTTAATAATTAAAGTTTATTAGAATGATTATATATTATATGAATGTCTAACTGTAAATGTTGGTTATGATCTCTTTTGACTGTCTTTTAGTTTCCTGGTACAAGGTCGTTTTAATAAAAAGAAATTCAACGCTTAAACAAACAAACAAAGCATCCTTAAAAACATTTTACTATCAGCACTCACATCAACAAATCTCACCAAAGTCTGTCAAGCATCAAAAGACTGAAAAATAATTTTACTTGGGCAGTAAGAAAGAATTTGTGTCCTTTGTAAAATATTGATTATATCCTGTAAAATCACATTAAGCTGATAAAGTTCCAAGTAAGTCTCCCTGCTTAAAACTTTTTTTCCCAAACTAAGATGATTCTATACACATACTTGCATTTTTCCATGATAAATACAATAAGTGTAATTGAAACCCCACATTTAGCATCCACATTATAAATTTCCCAATATTTATTCAAACAAACATGCCAATATTTCATCGTTGAAAGAAATTAAGGGAAGAGTCACTTTACAAATATCAGCTGGATGTCTAACTCCTGAGAAATCCCATCGGAGGACAGGGTGTCAGGGAAAATGAATCAGAAAGAAGCATCAAGGTCAGCGTGATATTTCCAGGCTTCTACTTTACATGGCCGCATAGCAAATGAAGGCCTTCAATCAACTCAGATTGGGTGGATGGACACCAACACCCTACAGCGAGAGTAATGACAAAGGCATAAATCCATCAAATAAAGAAAAAAAGAGGACACAAAAAAAAATCAGGGTCACACCAATAATACTCTTTTTGACTAATTCCGATGAAACAAATAGGGTGGAAGCATGCTTTTATGCTCAGTTGTTCCCGTTTTATATGCCTGAGCATTTCTGCAGTGAGGCTGGTGAATAACACGTCCTAATATAGACTCACAGTGAAGTAAAACAATACAAGCTCAACACTTGTGATCCTTAATTAAACAAATTGCTGCAAATGAATGCATGCCTGAGGACCAGGATGCATCCATGACCAACAATGGCATGCTTTGCAAGCTTGTTATTATTGCAAAATGCTCACTCCTTTTCTTATTCCTCTTTAATACAACCTGTCTGAATTTGCAGTTAGATGGTTTTAAAGTGAAATGTGTCGAGGCTCCCGATTCTTAATATCTTTACTGCCAAAATTGAATATATCCAGGATATTAATATTGTGGGGGTTGATCCAGCTCCTGAGAACCATTCATCTAAAAGTTTCTGCTATATAAATATGAGCGAGGAACCCAATGCACCAGTGCTTTAACAATCAATACATTATCTTATGTGCAAAGTCGAAATGTTGAGAGTTTTTTTTTCCAAGTGTGTGGAACAAATTAAAAGCCCGGCCAGTCAGTAAAAGACCAATTCATAAAGGTGAAAAAGTGAGGCTGCGGCTGTGATGGGGAGGACCAGTGAAAAATCTCTGCTGACCCTCTCATCCCTTTGCTCATCTATCTCTCACTACTGTCCACTGATAGATTTCCCCTCACTGATTTATGGGAGAAAAAAAAATGTCACGGTGGAATAGGCTTTTGATAAAATTGTTCAAGAGATTCTGGGCAATAAATCCTGTTCTTTACATCAGGGTTGCTAGCTACTTTCACATTCTTGTGCCATCAATAAGAGCGGCCAAACATGACGACTAATCAATAACTTTACAATATTCTGGGCAGTTTGGGAAAACAGTAACATTTATATTTAACAGGAAAGAACAAGTCACTAGTTCTATATGGGGCGATCTATGGATAAGACTGTAACTTGAGCTGAAAATAAGTCAGGCTGTGTTTGCACTGCTAGCTGGAGAGAAATCGCTGTCCTTCACAACAGCTGATTAAAGCTGCCTTAAAACTAATGACAGATACTATCTTATCTTTATTTCTGTTTGCATTCGAATGTCCACAAAACCTGTTAAATTCACATTAATCAAAAATATCAAATCAATCGGTTAATCATTTGGGCTTTTTTGTGCCAGAAATCCAATTCAAATATGAAAAAAGGGTCATTTAGTGATCATTAATCAATGTGTCTTATATTGTAATGGCTTCCAAAGATGAGCCTATTTTTCCTGTAAAGAAAAACAGGCCAATATAATCGTAGTAACAAGTTACAGGATCTCTAATCCAACATCACTCACTCATCTGACAGGAACTCTTCAGTCAGCCGAGTGGCGCCAGAAAGGATGAGTGATTCAGCAAACCTGCCTGGTGTTGTCTCTCCGCTCTTTCAATCTTTTACGATGTAGCTTAGAGAAAAACAATGAGTCTGTTTCTCAGTACAGGTGTTTCTCGGAGGAGATGACTTGTAAAAACAGGTAGATTTCCTCTGAGACGTGAATTGACTCACATAAAAGGCTTCTGCTGCAGCAATAACTCACAACCGAGTCCTGGCCGTCTGCCCAGAGACACTGAAATCATAGCGGTGTTTAATTTGCACAAATAACCTCACAGGGGTGAAATATAAAAAATAAAAAAGTCCCCGAGCGACTGATGGCATTTGACAGCGTTTGCGGTAATGTCATCCTCGGCCGATCGGGAGATAAACATCAGCACTGTAACCTCAGACTGACAAAGAAACAAACAGTCAGCCACTCAGAAGAGCATACTTTAGAGGACCTCTGCACTCGCAATAAAGGCCAAGAAAAACTGGAACATGAACTTAAAGCCCTCTAAAGACAAGGTTGTCACAAGAGATGAGAGAGGAGAAAGCAAAAGACAAATAGCAAGCGGGGGGAAGCCATGTGGATGACTTTGTCTTTCAGATTAAAGCCCGAGCAACAAAGACATTTCTGACAGGGTGAGGAAATGAAATGTTTACAGTAAGAGGACTGATAAGAGAGGCCACATAAGACATTCGAGAGCACTTGTTTGGACTGCCCTGTGTGTTGCTACAGATGAGAAGTGGTCGTTCTTAAAACAGGTGTCAGGGCATGTGAAAAATGCCAAGTGGTGCGCTCCCCCCATTTAATTTAAGCCATCTGTGTGTCAAGACACCCCCAGCAATTTCAGTGCAACGCTGCACCGATATCAGCGATTTGTTTTGTCTTTACAGTGAAATTGAAATACTTTCCGACAGCATGTCAATGATTCTTTTCCCCGACTACTAAAAGGCTGAAATTACATTTGCTTTGCTATAGAACAATTTCGTCCATGCATTGATTTGGCTGCAGCCACATAAGATGCTGCACTGCCTTTATTATGCAGACTCCAAACCTGAGAGGCTCAGGACATTTGAATTATTTACATCAGTTGTCACAGGCTGGTGTGATTTCAAAGAGCATGCTCCCAGAGGCCCATTACCCTGCCCTTGTTTGTCGGGGACGAGATGAGACATTTTCTCACTGATAGGCTCCTCTTCTGATTCCTGCGGGAAGGAAAAACACCATGTTAATTTAATGCGTCCTGTCCCGATGCGATACACCGGCGCCAAAAAAAGATGCTTGTTCTCATCTATGTAATCACAGCGGCAGGAGCAGAGGGCACACATCCCCTGTGCCTCATTTCAGGGCTAATCTTTCATTTCATAGCCTATCTCTCCATATCAAACAGCACAAATGGCTCAATTTGCATGACAGGATTTGTAACATGGCAAATCAGGTGTCAGACTCGATTAAACATTACACCCGCACACTATCATAATCAGCCCTCTAATGAGTGTGGCCGCTGGTGTGAGAGGCTTGGATGGATCAGGGAGAACGGCTTCTCCACGCTGCCCAGCGGGGGGTGAGTAACTGGGGGATTAAATCGGGGATGCGGTCCCTCCGGCTCTGACAGAGGGGCTCCTCGGGGTGGCGGGGCTAGAGCCCTGTGATGCTGACAAGACAAGGCGACACAGGCCACACACAAACACGCACACTTCAGGAGGACTGGATGGGAGAGCTTCTCTCACAGCTCAAGCACACAGACAACCGTGGGGCAGCATCTGAGGACTGCTTACTCCTGTGTATTCTCAGCTTTGAATACTAATGCGTGGGGCTATTGCAGAGGATAGAAGCCCCAGCAGAGCGACCCCAGCCCTCAGCTCACAACAAGCTGATCCTGCTGCCTCAATGAAACGAGGCAACGGGATCATTAAGATGCTACAGAGACTCTGGCCACTAATTAATCTTACAATACTGGTTGTGCTTTTATTTCATGTAAACATCAAGTCACATGATAAGCTGATGTCACTCAGCCTCCGCTGAGCTGCCCCCTCCTCCCCGCTGTCATCTTCAGTCCCGTCCCTCTTTGTGTACAGTTTGCCACTCCCATTGTCCAGCCTTTTTTTTGTTTTCTGCTGAATATACACTGATGCTAATTCTACTGCTGGCTGTGTAGCTGTGCAGCTTTTGGTCACTGGTCCACAGAGACTTCCCTTTTACCACCATCCTACCACCCTAAGCATCAACATCCCCCTCCCCCTTACTTCTTTCCCCACCCTCTGCCCTGCTCCCCATTTGGGGTGACCCGGGTGCTGTTCTGAGGGTTCCTCACACCCCAGAAGCTGTCAGTGGCCTCCTTCCTTCCCATGAGCGGAACACACAATAGAGAAAGGGCTCCGGCTGAGAGGTTCAGTAGCCATTAACCCCTACCAGCTGTTCCTGCCGAGGGTATTCTGTGCCACAATACGTGCCCCCGAGGGGGCCCTCACGTCCACTAATCTAGCCATTGTTGGCCAGGAATGCTGACAGAAGAAAAGAAATTTTTCTTGTGTCCATGCAAGCGTGTGTATCCATGTGTGAGAGCCGAGAAACGTAGGGCTAATTTCTATAGTTGCCTGTGAAGAAGGGAGACCATGAAGAATACCCTATTTAGCTGCTTGACAAAATTCTTCTGCCTAAAAATGGAAAAACAATGGCAATTGTTTTCAAGTAAACTCCTTTACACTATCTGGATTTAAGAAGAAAGGGGAAAAAATGATATTCCTGTCTGGTGTGCAAAAAGTTAAAATAACTTTATAAGATTTGAATTATTTGGTTATCTGTGATTCATTTTTAATGCGTGGTCAGAGAAGCGTTCAAAAACGGCGATCGCTTCCAAAGCCATTTCTGCAGAGATTAAATTTTGGGAAAATGATTCCATTTTAGTACTTTGCTCTCAGAATATATTAACAATTAGTCCATTTCAATTAACATGGAAATTAAAACAGCATTTTCCAGTCAATTTAACCATGATGCAGCCATTAGGGGCTTCTGGTGTGCAGAGCATGTTTGCTTCTCCAGTCTATAAAAAAAGGAGAAAGAGAGAGAAAAAGATTATCCAGAAAGTGATTTTGATATTCCAGTCAGCACACATATTAGTTCATTTATTATTTTTAAAAATGGTGTAAAATAAACACCCACAAAAACTCAAATGCTTAAGGCAATTTGTTACAAACGTTATAATGACAAATGGAAGATGAATAGTCTTTTCATCTACTCTAATTCTTTTTTGGTCAATCTTCAAAAGGTTTCCTAAATGTAAGATATTGAAACTAAAACAGTAAACACACCCAAACAACATTTACTTTTGTCTTCCAGTGAAGTCAAAGTCAACAAATGTCAAAAGGTGCGATATTTCTTAATGACATCAACAGGAAGCAGCGCTTCACAGCCGTCAGCAGGCTGTAGGATGTGATATTTGCAAGAAGGAAGTAAACACAATAGCACCTAAAGAAAGGGGGAGGGCAGGTCTAATGTAAACTGTGAGGTGAGTTTTGAAGAGGATAGGTATTTTTCTAGTATGTGTGCTATCCCACAGTCTATGCTGTGTTGTGACAGGCGGGGGATCTGCGTCAGTCAATTATATGTCCCAACAGACTTTTGTGCTAATGAGTTGGTCCAGCCATCGGCAGACTTCCCCTGTCGTCCAGAAAAGATCACTTTCATTGCTTGCAGAACTAATTCAGGGCACAAAAGTGGGAGCTTCACCATTGCAGCCTCTTTTACTGCTCCTTTTGTGGAAGCTTTAGAAGTGCGCTGAAGAGAGGGCCTAGCGCTCAGGCCTCTTCATCTCCAGTCCATTGCCTGTCATTAACATACATATCCATATGAAAAGTGGGGTAAGGCCGGAACAGCTGTCCAGTAAAGAGGCAGTGATTCCCTCTCCCAAATGCTGACAGAAGCCTTTAGCCTTCCTTGGGCAATAATAAACCGAACCATTTAAACAGTCTTTCAGGGAGTGAGAAAGAGATTGGGCCATATAATGCTACATTCACAGGCACCAGTAGCCCTCACTGGCTCGCAACAGTCTCTAGTTAGACTCGCTAAAGTTAAGCGAAAAAGCAGGAAAAGAATCATAAAACTGTGAGACAATGTGGATATCATAAAATGACAACAAGGTTAGAAAAGATCCAAATTTAGCCACAAAGATGGCCGAGTGATTCAAATGGGCAGTTTTTGTGCAAACAACAGTCATTATGCAACTGCCACTTCTGAGCTGGTATTTTTTGTTAGTATCACTTCCATGTGGTGTCACAGGGTGGATATTAATAAGAAATTGATTTGTTTTACTGCGTTTTTGAGCAAATTGATTGGAATAGGAAATATTAATGTTTAGCAGCCTTTGTAAGTGTTGCCTGTGGTTGGCATTGTAATAAAAAAAAATGTATATTTGTTTGTTTTGACAGCTCTGCTTTTCACCAGGCTTTTCATCCTGAGCAAAATGATTCGGTCAGAGGGGACTCGAGGAGTGTATGGGGATGGAACTGAGCAATCCTCTTGTTTAAACTTGGGCGGTGGGCATGAAGACAGAGGTTAAGTGACTTGCCCCAGGTCACATGGGAAGTCGTTTACTTAGGGTGGATTTTCTCATCTAAACCCTCAGCCACTTAGACCAGAAGGGTTTCTACAAGTACATACTCAGTGTGGGCTTTTTTTTTTTTATGAAGTTATTTCTTTTTAACTGTGTCCTCTTCTTATTGTCACCATTCTCAACGCAAGCGTGGAGAGTCTGTTAGACACTCACGGTGCTTTGACGTGTTTACAAAACTGGATCTTTTGTGTAATTATCAAGAGTGTTTTGTGGGGGGTTTTCTTGTGCATCAGTTCACATCAGTTTGGGAAAACTTTGAATTGATTTGCCTAAAACAGCCATAAACACCCGTAACAGACTGTTGAAATAATAACAAAACACTAGAAGATTTCATTTTGGAAAAAAAATACAGATTGTGAGCTTATTTAAAGAAAATTAAAGTAATCTTTATTCTGGCAGAGATTTTGATGATGGAGAATCGTGATTACAGTTGTTGGCATTTTGGTGGAATAAGTAGTGTTTTTTTTTTTCAAATGTTACCATATTTATATTGGGTTTTTTTTTACTTTTTCTCTTTGTTAGAAAAATGGAAATTACTGTTTGTTATGTCAGACAAAGAAAATGATTGACACAGAGCAGCTGATGATTATTTTCAAAAATTTAATTTAATCACAATTTTTCTTTTCTGTGAATCCTTGAGTATCAGCTACCTTTAAATGATCGCTGCACATTTGCAATTTATTGTTAGTGATTTAAAAAAACCACAATAACAATTTTGTGTTAGTCAGTCATAGCAGGCACAGTGTCTATGATGTTATTCAAAACCTTAGTTTAAGGATCTTTTTGATATTTGTCTCCTTCCACTCAGTGGTTTTCTATGCTTGAGATGCCTCGTTCTCTAGAAAAGGAGGTAAAGGGAGAAGCCAGAATCCGGATCTAATGAATAAGAAAAGCCTTTAGTTAAAAGGGGACTGGTTTGTCTCTTCATGGGTCGCTTTTTATTCAGCTTTAGAAAGACGAGGAGTCCTGATTGATAAATCCCCTCTTTTGCCCCCCTGGGGGCCCGTGACCCCAGAGTCATCAAGTACAATGCACAGCACCTTAAGTTTCTAAATCTGTGATTGAAAAATAGAAGAAGTGAATTTGTGTCAAATGAGGGAGCTTTGACGTGCTTTTTGCAGCAGCGATGATTTCGAGGCCGCGTTGCCCGTGGAGCTAACAGCAGCTGGCTGCATACGGGACTTTTTCATCTGATCCTTCTACCCCGCCACCACCTGTGCATCAGCAACATCAACAAAAAAAAAAAAATGAGAGCGAGAGAGGGAGTGGGGAAAACACCTACTGTAATGGCACTTGTTGCAAGCATTTAAATCCAGCGGAAGTGATTTTTCATACATAAGCAGCCAACACCTCAGGCCCCTACATATCACAATCCCCCCTCTGCTCTATCCTTTATTTATCACAGTTCTGCTGTTTGTTGTGTCTTTAAGTCCCACAATTCATTAAAAAAAAAAAGGGGGGGGGGGCGTTGTGGAGCAGAAGAGAGGGACGGAGCACGGAGAAGCCAAATCTGGCTGGGGGTTGCTGTGAGGGAGCATGGGGTAAAGGGGAGGGATTAGGATGACTTCTTGAACACATTTTCTCCCTTTTGCTGCAATTAAACAAAGTAGGCCTGTGATTAGTGCAGCGCAGGGAGCAGAGAAAAAGACACCCTTGAATCCCAATGGAGGGACCTGACTGAGCATTATTGCCTGACAATGCCTGAGTTTATTGCTGAAACCTGCTTACCCTCCTGCATGGTAAACCATGGGAACTCCAGTCAGGTGGAAACTTTTTCTCCTTTTCTTTTCCCGCTCCTTGTTTTTCTCCCCCCTCTGACCACGGAAGCCCTCCAGGAGCTCACAGTATGGTTGAAGCCACACAACTCCCCCCTGGTAACTGAGATGTTTAGGATAAGCTCTGCCTGGTTTTTGTGCATGAGCTCACACTTGTCTGCTGTTGTTCGAACACAGTTAATGATGAGCTTCCTCTGTTTTTTCCACACCCCTTCCCTCTCTCCTGTCCTCCTCCTCCTCCACCTCCTCTCTCTGCTCCTTTTCTCCTTTCTTATTTGAAGCTAAGCGGCTGTTTAAGTGGAGTGCCTCCTCCCTCTGGCTCTTGGGAATGCTCTCAAGGGGCCCTTGCCTGGCACTGTGTGCATGACACATAATGAAAACAATTTTACGCTGCAGAGGGAAGTATGAGGCAATTACGGATGTGACAGCCACCTGCAGATTCACCCCCCTACAGCTCCAACTGCACTCTCCCAAACACTGCACCATTGCCGCAACCGCTGCACAGTGTCACCGCACTGGTACCCCCCCACCCCACACACACACCAATTGCTCACAGACACACACACTCCACCAGCCCCCAGCTTCATGAATATGTGATGGCTTGATGATGTTGTGAATGGCTGGGGCAGGTGAGGAGGGGCTGAGAAAGACCGGGGCTGTAATAAGTTGCCCAGCTGGAGATGGTGTTGTGGCCCTGTCGCCCTGTGGCAGTCCATAGAGGCATCTCTCCACAAGCACTGACCCCGGGATCGGCCTCCTGAGGGGAGCCAAGAGATGACGTGACAGGAGTGTGCAAAGCGCTCTCCCAAATCTCTTGTTGCCCAATTTTACACATGAAGCTGGGCCCAAAAGCCCAAGTGGCAGGCCTAACAGAGCCCTGATTTAATTTGATAACCTGCTTAGTGAATGCGAATTAAATGAGTATTTCACATACAAATTATCTTCTTTCACGTCGATGGTTTAAAGAATTACTCTTTTACTTCGCGAGACACATGTCTCAGAACCCCTTTGTTTTACACACCGAGATAAATCTGTTCTAGTTAGTCTTGGCTCTCTCTCGAGCGTAGTCAAGAGAGATATGAGCCTTCAGCATTAGCCGCTCCATACGGCAGACCCTTCAAATATCTCAAAAGGCTATAAACTTGCAAGGTTGACCCACATGTATAATGCGCAAATCTGTCAGGTTTCTATCCCACAGTGATTGTTCTAAAGCCCCAAGCCATGTGCAAAGCCCTTCTGACCTGTAGATCATTCAAAGTGAGGCCAAAGGGAGTATTTAATGCCTGCCAGTCCCCGAGAGCTGCCTCCTGATAGCCTGATGTGTCCTTAATGGTCCCGCTGAACAGTGGAGACAGCAGCATGATGAGTGGATCCTGAGTAACATCTGACACATTAGAGACCAAGTGATAAAAGCCACTGAGTAGACACACACGCGCGCACGCACACACGCTGCTCTTGCATACGCCACTTCAGGCAAGGATGTCCTACATGACACAGAGCACAAGGGTATAAACAAAGACACTAGCTGGAGATGTGAACACAGAGAAAATCGCGAGTGCTGATCAAATGAAACATCGGGGGAAACGCAGTGAAAAATGGCCCACTGAAAGTTGATATTATGCAATGGTTTCTGTAACCATCAATCCAATAAGGCATGAGGACTATATTCTCCCAGTGCTCGGAAGAAGCGTAATATAATAGATGAGAGGATCAAGGTGAAACAGGAATGAATAAGTGAAAACAGCATATCTAAGCATGAAAAATATTACAAGTGACACTGCAGACAGTAAACTGAGGAGCAAAGAGATGAGAAGTAGTAAATTAATCTTCGTGCAATATCTTGTGGACGAGAAAAGTGCACCAGTCTTTATTTCTTATAACAACTCAAGACAAATGACCACAGCAGGTACATTAGTTCTGCTAAGGGACATGCAAGAAAGACAATGGCTTTCAATTCCTGATTTAATCAACCCCTGACGTGATGTACGTCTGAAAATAACAACAGAGATTAATCAGGAATCAAGACATGGAGGGAGTGCAAGGGCAAGTGTCTGATTTCTCTGCATGTTTGCGATGAAATATACATAGTGTAATAAAGGGTCTGCTGCTGCCAGCACTGCCTGCCATGGCTAGGCACCTGTGAGATTGAAGTTGCGAACGCAACGTTACCAAAATACGGAGTGCACTGAATTAATTAGACCAAACCATCAGTGTGTGCACATCCAGTCCGATCTGGGGAGTCTTAATTTATTTTCTCTTTCCAAGTCATCCTTTACAAAAATGACAGTGTCTACTTATCGATTTTACACTCAGAGATCAATCAGCTTTGGCCTGACTCAGAGAAAATTTACAGCCCCCTCCCTCACCTCCACATTCCCATTCAGAGCTCAGGTCTGCTAAAATGGCAGGAGGGGTTATAAGCACCCCTCACTCACATCCACATAAACACACACCGAACCCCGTCCTCTGCCTCTGTAAAAGCCTGACCGAAGTTAAAATAAGCTAATCTACTGAAGAGGAGGAGACTGCTTCCTTGTTCAGACAGATTTAAGCCCTCTTTCTCATCCCCCCGCCTGCATTACACTCCCACACCCCAGGCAAAGACATGAGCACAAAAAAAAACTAAGGATGAGAGCTGTTTATACACAGGAGTGACTACATGAAGAAAGCTGCCAGAAAATGAGTGGACTGAAATAAAGCCTGCTGTAGCCTCAAACCTGCCAGTTTTATATGAGTGACGATAACATCTCGAAATCTTTTAAGTGCTTGGAAGCTGCTAAATCAATGACCAACTGTTTCGGTGGTTTATACTGCATCACCATTTGAAGAGTATTACTGTTTCTCTTGGACCAAATACAAAGATTCAAAAATACATAAATTAAGCTCTTCTAAAGCATGTTCTCCTAAAGGATCCTTTCCCATGTTTGTCAAGACGGAGATGAGGCCAGAGAACACTGCTCCTTATGATCCTGGCTCGATGGCGTGGTCGAACATTATCTCCGCCTGGCAGTGGCAATGGACGCCAGCTGTACAGAGATGACCATGCTGTCACGCTGCCCCTCAGATGGAACAAATTGTGCCAACGAGAGTCAATAGTACCTGGCACCGGGCAGCCACAGCCATTAGCCAAGGCCATTACCTTGCACTTGGGTCTGGTGGGTTAATCCAGGGTTAATTCTATTGGCCTGTCTGGCAGAGGAGAAGTGAGCAGACTGACAGCACTTCACTAAATTCAATACTGCAAAAAAGTCTGTCTAGGAAAGAGAGGGGGGGACTTTCTCATTATCATACTTTTGAGACAATAATGAATGAAAATGGAACTCTGCAGTGGACGGCCAGGCTGGTGAAAAATGTATTGATCAGTTAACCAACGCGAGAGGGATTCAAATTAATTTCTCAGCATTGAGGATAATATTAAAGTTGCTAGAACGGCACTGGCTTCCTGTGATAGTGAATTGGTTTGCAGAGTTCTGTAAACCACCACACATTAAAAAAAAATGCTGTAAATAAGAAAGAGGACAGATTTCAATCCCAGCATATTTAATATCAACTGCCAGCAAATGTAACTTAACAGCCCACCGAGGTCTTGCCTAAAACTGCAGGAAATGTTCAAATGGCCATATCTGAAGCTTCATAAAGCCTAAGCGGTAGGTAAATACAGATGATTGATAGTGTGACAAAATATTTTATATATTTAACAAGTCTCTCACATGGACGAGGTTATTATGGGCTTATTACTGTCACACGTGTACAGGGTATAACTAAAACAGTCCATCTTTTTAGCGCTGCTTTTTATTTAAAAAAAAAAAAAAGGCTCAACAACATCATATCAAACAAATGACACTTTAGCCTGTTCTCTGAAACCAGAAAGTTCATTTACAAAGGACTAGCTGTTGCAATCACAGCTCTAATGTAGTAGTGCAGAGAAAAAAAAAGGGTAATTGGTTTGGTAAAGATCGTTTTCCATCGCACCATAAAGCACTACACAATAGAAAAGGTCGCCAATTAAGCAATCATGAATACCAAGTACCATAGCTGATGAAAATAGGCCAGTGGTTTAAATAGATTTGCAAGCAATTTACCTTTTCACAATGTTGGCAATCTGATGCAATTTGCTTGCAATTTTGTCTGCTTTCAGTAGCACTCTGCGCTGACACTACACAGTGCAAATGGCAAAGAGGACCACATAGAAAATGTAAAACTATCTTGGCCACATCAAGGTATCAGAATGGCGCTTCATCAGGAAAATTACAACAATTAGCATAAGTGCTCCAAAATCAACACTTTAAATGTCAGCGCCAAAGGTTGGGCCACAGATGAGCAAGGGTGCGCAATGTCCTCCAGGATGGACTTGCCGTGGAACGCAAAGCAATCACCCATCATCTCTTGCCAGTGATGGCCCCACAATTGCTGTGACATTCTCTCGGGCCTGTCATTCTTGGTCACAGACTGTTTTTTCCTCTCTGCTTTGATTTGCTTGCAGCAGAATTGCAACAGCCTTGCTTCTACTTCAAAGACTAGTTGGGTTCTTTTTTTTTTCTTTTTTTTTTACTTTTTTCTTCATCATCATTTTATACTCAGTGAAAGACAATTACATATCTCAGGGTCAGGACTTGGTTTTTCTTTCCACATAGGTCGACTGATTTCTCACATATAAGATGATGCGAATTTACATTAAAGAAGTGAAGAAGCTTTCTTTCAAAGCAAAATATAAATAAATAAAAACGGTAATTTTAGTTGTGCTTATGTAGAATTCATGTCTTGCAAGATATTTTCAGGAAAAAGACGCATGCAGACTTTTTATTAACCCTTTTTGAAATTATCTGAGATAAACTAAAACACAGGAGAGCATTATTGATGCTTCTGATGTATAAAAACACATTTATATTCTTTGTAGATATTAAAGTACAAGGAAAGTGTCACATCTATCGCATATTTTTTTGCACACACAAATTAATACAACAGACACAAGATGATCCAAATTGTATTGGTCAGTCAGCACATTGTCTCCTTACTGATGGACAGTGGAGTGTTTGAGTGCCTGTTTTAAGGGCCCATCTGATGTTTCAGACACCTGAATGAACATGACTTACTAATACTCCACTGTACATGACAAGTCCTGCTTGTCAACTTTCAAATTAACCACCTGATTTTAAGGTGGGATCCCTCAGTTGTGGTCTATGAGAACCACCCAGCATTATCTTTGTGTCTCATCTGCTGCCTTAAGGCACCACTCAGGCAGAACTTTTTGGCTTTTCCCTGCAGCCCCTCCCCTTGTCTCAAAGGCTCTCCAGTTGAACTTGTCAGGAATAGCCAAAGGGGACAGATGTGTATGCTGTCTGACTATGTCATGATTGAACAAGAGGGAGACTGAGAGGTTCAAGGATGGAAAGAGGAAGTATTAGCTTGTTTTATTGCTTTAACAAAGGAAGGGCGCACACGTTTATAGACGTGGCTAAATGATGGAGATTCTTCTTTTCGTGTATTTGCCTGAAAAAAAAACTCTAAATGAGTCTAAATTTTCCAAAACCATGCTGTCACAGATTTGAAGTGTGTATTAGTTATCAAGAAATATATTCCTGGCTCTTATATTGGTGGAAGTTAACAGAAGATTGTTTTTTCCAACATAAAACAAATTCAACATTTTGATTTAAAATAGACCAACGTTACAATTTTTAATGCAATAAATGTTTTGCAAAGTTACACAATTTATTACATTCTGTGGAAGTTCCCAGCTCCTTAGACAATTTGCTTTGAAATTCGGTTAATGACTTTACAGAGTTTTTGAGTTACCTCCGTACATATCTCCAGCTGATACTCTCAATATCATCTTACAGCAGATGCTAGTTATCTTAAGCTATTAAAGTTATATTTATTTATTATTTTTAAATGTTTTAATGTTGTTTTTGGGGTGCTTTGTCTTAAAGATTCAAAATGTGACAATGCATAAAATGCTAAAAGAAAAGGGGGAGGGAAGTCTTTTTCCACTGAAACACACAAACAATCATCGATTAACTGCTGAAATTAATTGCCAGACAGATATTGTGTTGACTGTTGCTGGAGATGACCTGTAGCAATAGCATACTGTGCACAAGTTCAGTAATGAATGAAATAAAACTCTAGAAGGTCAGGCGTATTTTTTATGTCCTTTTTTTTTAGCTAAAAATGAATGATAACAGATTTAGGGAAATTAAATCGGACGCAAAAAAAGAAATGTGAGAGTAAAACAACTGTGCAAGTGTGCGAATGAAAACAGCATTAGTTGTGGGTGTCTCTTTGACACCTTCCTGTGTTTGTTAATTTGTCCATATGGATTTCAGCTCATTCCATCCCTCTAATGCTGTGTTTTGTCAATAGCTGGTCACAGTGTTGTCTGTTCCTCACTGTAGTGCATTTAATATTTACCAGCATCTGGGCCTTATTAAAGCAAGATGAATCAGCTCCGAGCCGATAGATTTCCTTTCAGCGGGGAATGAAAGAGAGCAAAGCAGAGAAGAAAGATAAAGACGGGCGTGAGGCAGGCAGAGGAAGAAAGTTTGCATGCTCAGATGATCGGCGTGCAGGGGTCTGGCTCGGGAGCTTGGGAGCCCGGGAGCGGCCCCCAGTGTTGGAGGAGTTTGTGAGCTCACTGATGATGGGGCTGCACAGATGGGCTGAAGCCTGGCTCCCGGCTCACTCCTTTGTATGGACTCTGCTCTCTAATTACAGCTGATGAGTGTGTGTATGTGTGTGTGAGGGAGAGTGAGTGGGGGAGAGAGGAAGGGAAAGGGGAACTGGGGTGGAGGATGTGGGGAGGAGGGAACACACAAGCAGGTGACAGGACGAGGAGAGGAACCTGTGGCAGATCCTCGGCACCATCAGGCACAACGTATCCGCAGCCTGACAGCTAATTAGAAACGACACGGATTTCTCCCAATGTAACAGATGTTGCCTAATCAGTCCAGCTCGGGAGAACCCTGCGCCAGCAACATTTCATGCACAATTTAACCATCTAAAAGGGATGAAATACTTAATGCATTGTAAGGCCAGCACAGCTGTTTCTCTCGTCTGAAAATTTCCCAGTCAAAAATATGCATGTTTTATGTAACTCTAGCCGAGTGTTTATAATGCTATAATAGCTGAGAAAAATTGCTGCCACACATCTGCCAAAGATTTCAGCTCTATTGGTTACCATAACATTGATGGAGCAAAGACTAAATGCAGATTTGAATTCTTTCTTTCTTTTTCTTCTTTTTCTGTAATAGCTTTTCTCTCCATCTCTGACAAATAATCAATAAACCTTCCTACAACAGAATAAGACTTTTTCCCTCCTATTTGCATTTCTAGAACTATTGCACTAACACACCTCACACATACATCTTTAAAATACAGCACAAAACAAAATATCAGGCTTTGAACCAGGTTAATTCAGGCAAAGAAGCGACATTTATTTATTTATTTTTCCGGAAACCGCTAATTATATGCATATATAGCATTCTCACCATTTAAACCGCATAATATAAATCACAATTCTCCATGCCAGGAGAAAAGCGCCTGTTATTGTGATGGTAATAATATGTTCTATTTGCCACCCTATCAGATAAGTGTAAATCTGTGTCCTCACCGTTCCTTTCACGTCTAACATTCTCTATCCAAATCTTTTTCTTCCTATCTGTTCCAGTGTTGGCTACATCTCCTCAACTCTGCATTTTTATCTGATGCACTGGATGACAGGTAATCTAGTAATCTATCTGAAAGTTCCAACAATTGCACACAGAGAAAAAAAAAAGCCCTGGCTGATGAAATCTGAGCAGTTATCACACTAACCATTACCTGTCAAGCTCTCCGCTTCAATTTAAGGGTGCATCAATTTTCTGAAGAGGAAATCAAGGGCGAGGAAGAAAAGCAGTCCAGATAAACAGTGACAAAGGCCTCTTTTCTGCTGCTTTTATTTATGATGGGATGTTGCTGTGTGCGGGGAGCAGGGCAAGGGCTTTATCAGACCAACTGATACATCTCTGATAGCCAGGGAGTCTTCACCCTTGATGAAGTGTTGCACTTGCCGAAGAAGATTTCGAACTCAAATGACTTTCCCTCAAAAACCCGTGGAGATAGGGGAGTCCCTCAACGGCCACACACGGCTGAGTGGAGTGACACAGTGAGCAAACAAAGACACAAGCTTGTTTTGTGTGTGAGTCTGTGTGCCGATGATGTGCACAGCTTGTTTTTTTTTTTGTTGTTGTTTTTTGTTTTTTTAGATGTGTTCACGTGAGAAAGTGTGAATTCTACATGACGAATAAATTGGCGAAAATGAGGCACTTGTGTTTATATGACACGTTAGCGGCAGGTCACCCTTTAATTGCATGTGAGCTTACCCCTGCACGATTTCTTCATATTGTTTAAAAGAAAGAAAGAAAGAAAGAAAGAAAGAAAGAAAGAAAGAAAGAAAGAAAGAAAGAAAGAAAGAAAGAAAGAAAAGAAAGAAAGAAAGAAAGAAAGAAAGAAAGTACTTGTCAAAATGTATTCAAGTGACTTTTAAAATATTGTTCCTGAATATGTGTGCCAGTATCAAGCCTCCTAGTAGATAGTAGATTTATCAGAATAATATAAAAGTCTTGTTTAAGCATGTTTTATCATTGGATATTAATTTTCATATTTTGGTTTATTTTAATTTATCATGTCTTTTCTTCTTGTAGACCAGAAGTAATTAATTACATATTTTAATTTATTTTACTGAACTTTTTCTATTGTCTTCTAGGTTTCTGGAAAAAATGACATCATAAGTCTTTTATAAGTATATGTGTAAAACATCAGTAAACTCTACCCTATTCAACCACAGTGTCTCATATTAAGGATAAAAAAATAGGTTTAAAATGGAGGGGAATCAATATGAAAAAAAAACAAAGTGTGAAGGGGAAACACCAAAGAAAATCTTTAATTTGTATACAGTGTTTTTTTTTTTTTTTTTAAAAAAGACATTTGATTATTTAAACTAATAAGCACTTTTAGGAGGTGCCATCATACTTGCTTTTACTTTTGCACCTGGACTAAAGCTTTATGGTGGGATGTTAAGGAAGGAGGTGGGACTCGAAGCCAAGTGTTGCTTTTATGGCTCTGACTGTGTGTGTGTGTGTGTGTGTGTGTGTGTGTGTGTGTGTGTGTGTGTGTGTGTGTTTGTGAGTGTGTGTGTGTGTGTGTGTGTGTGTGTGTGTGTGTGTGTGTTCATACTGGACTTACAGACTAAGGGCTCCCATGCTGGCAGTTAACTGAGTAGACAGAGAGGAACCATAATTAGATTCATCCACTGTTATTGACAGAGCCCCAGTCTGATCAATACACACACTCACCATATTGTTCCAAATACCAATAACTGTGAATATCTGTCTTAACTGCATTAGTTACAGTCAAATAATTAAATGCAACCTTTTAAGAATGGATGTTCCCATATGCCGATGTACATACTGAAAAGAAAAATCTATTTTTTGTTAAAATAGATAGATAGATAGATAGATAGATAGATAGATAGATAGATAGATAGATAGATAGATAGATAGATAGATAGATAGATAGATAGATAGATAGATAGATAGATAGATAGATAGATAGATAGATAGATAGATAGATAGATAGATAAAAAGGTACATTTTGACTGATTTTTAGTTTCATAAAATCTTTCTTTGTGGGGCGAAAGAAAATACACAGTAGCATCACCTAATTTCAAGGTGGAAAAAAAGGAAGATGCTACATTCTTGATCTTAATCATGTGTTTGCACTGCTTTATCAGTATGTACATGATATAGTGCTCTTGCATGAATGACTTTAGCCCACCACATCCCGCCCACCAAAAGCTTTTCACTGAGAATATCCCACCCTCGAACACAGAATCCATTATTGACAATACCAAACACTCTCCTACTCCCTGCCATTGACGTTTGACCCCCTCACGATTTTTTTCCCTTTTCAGAATCACTGATAGCTTTTTGTTTGCCATAACTGCCCCACTTATATTTCCACAGACGTAGACCTGCATTGACTGACTGCCTGGATGCAATGCAGATAGCCCAGCAGTGTATAGCACATAATAGCCACCATCTTTTAACCTTTAACAATGCTGTAAAAATCAGCCCAGTGGTGACATCTGAGCAGCTGTCAAGGATGTCAATATATATTTTGTGCGAGTCAAGGCAGAACTTAAGCTAATTGTTGCACATAACAATGAGAGGCACAAGTGATAATTGATAAAAATTAACCGACGGCAAGTATGATTCTCAGCAGCCGTGTTGGAAACGTTGCTATTTATTCTCTGTGATTAGTTGTGCCTATACTAATGACTGAGATGCACACCGCCACATGAACCTGACAAACATCATTTTGTTGAAAGGATATTTTGCTTTCCTGCGTACCTAGCCACTTTTATGTCCAGCTGTCGAGCTACCAACACTTAATAAAAGAAATATGTTATATTATATTGAATAAACTGTTGAGCAATTATGTGCTTATTTGCAATAAAATCAGGGTTGAAAGATCACTGAGATGAAACATATTAAAAGTAAGATGAAAAAAGTTAATATTTCAAGAGAAAGAAAATTAGTTATTACAAACAAACTTGGAAGTTTGATGGTTTGCAGCTTTTGACAGGTATTTTTATTTTGCCCGTCCTTTGACCTACAGGGCAAGCTAATGTCTTTCGGGTCACCCTCGAGCCACTCACACACAGACCGGGTCTCCTTCGCACTCGCTTTGAAAAAGCATGTGCACAAACACACACCGGGAGACAGGGCTATAAGAGCCACAGTTAATGGGATTACCCCAGCAGTCCTGAGCCATCTCTAACCTCACCTCCAGGTCCCACTGTGGCAATCACAGCCATCAGCCTCCTTAACGCATCATAGAGAGTGCTTGTGATACCACGCTGTGGGGACCTCTGCTCTCTAACCTCTTAACACAGCAGCCGCCTCTAACTGGAGTGACCTCGGCCGCTTTATAGAGCTACCCCCAGAAGAGACCTAAACGCAGCATCCACCGGGTCAGAGTATAAGACGCCATTAACCCAAAACCTCGGTGTGTTTAAAAATCTCTCCTCCGGCAATCACAGCAGCGTCAACACCTTGTAGGCTGACCTGGTCACACAGCATTCCAGATACTTGATCTTTAATGTTAGGGTCACATCGCTAATGGATCTGTACTGGTGCGTGCATGATATGTGTAGCTGACAATAAAAAGAAATGCTAATTTTTATGCTGCTTTGATACTGAAAACACGGGAACTGGTACACATTCCTTCCTATCCACACTCCCAACACGATTACTTAGAAATGAAGCGGAAAATGGAAGCGATTTATTAACGAGACATTAGAGGCACTTTTAATAACCTTCCCATCCTGCTCAGCAGGGAGCTGCGGATTACACCACACAGGTTTCGGTGACACCAGAAAGGAAGTCCCCCGCCGGGTGTGTGAAGAGCGCAGAGGGACACAATACCCAGCCTGGGGTTCTCACATCCCGCTCTGGGCCCTCACCCCAGAGGGAAGGACAATGGGTTAAAAAGGCATGAATGTCCTGCCTATCCAGGATATAATGTAGGTGGCTGCCACTGGGTCTGAATGGGCTGACAGAGCAGCGGAGGGAGAGGCACAAAGAGCCCGTAATAAAAGAGATTCCTCGGGTCAGTAAAGCATTGCATTCACTTTGGCCTCCACAGCTCACAGCCTCTCCTCTCACATTCACCTTTAGTCTAAGCTGCAACAGCTAAAGTATATATTTAAAATAGCAATATCTGGGAAGTGTAAGTATTCTTGTATTGTCTGGAAACTAATCAAATTTTTTTGAAATCAATATTTAAGTGTGTTTTAAAACGTTTACAGACATTTATCAACTTTTTGAATGAAGGACAATTTTTTTTAAAAAGTAAATATTTAACGATGACAATTCTTTTTAACTACCACGACGATGAAAGCAGCTGTAGAGTGCAAGTTGCACACGATATACTGAGGAGGAAATTTACCATGTTCATTTGATCTTATGCACTTTCAAAAAAAAACAAATCCAGTTTAAAAGGAAACGCTTCACTCCCACTAAAAGTAGAGGGAAGGATTAGAGGAATTCCACAGTATCAGGTGACTTATGTTCGTGCAGAAGTGTGAGAAATCAACAGCTTGTTTTTTTGTGTTTTTTGTGTTTTTTTGTTTTTTTGCTTTTTTGTCTGTGTATATCCAATTAGTGTGAGATAAAGCTAAGGTGAACTAAAATACAAACAGTTACAAAGTGAATAGATTTACTTAGTTATTCTCTGTTTTTTATTTTTTTATTTTTTTGCAACGAGGGAAGAAAAACATTGACTGCATTGGAGTGAGTAATCACTGAAAAGCATAACCATTGTCCAATTCAGTGGCTGGGACAATCAGATAATGCAAGGAGACGAGGGATGATGCCCACACAGACACATGCCTTTACTGCAACCTTAATCTAATTAAAGTAAATAAACTTATAACTGATCTCTTATGTGACAAAACACTGCTGAGGAAGCTAATTTGTTTCCTTGTTGTGGCTGCAGAAACAGATAATACTGTTTTATTACACAAAGGTCACGGGGGAAATTAACTTCTGGGCCAGCAAATAAAAGAAAGGCCTGGCACTCAGAATAACAAGTACATACAGATTACATTCAATCATGAGAGTCCCAGTTGGATAGGACGCTGACCTTTCTGCTGTCTTGTCAGGAAATAAGATAGGTAAACGTAGGATGGGCCACTTGCATGGGACCATCTTTATGTTGTATTGCGGAAACAATCTAGCGAGGCAGCTACTACACGGCAAACGGTGCAAGTTGTCTGTTGGGAAGAAGTTTAATTTTAACAGCTGAATAGAAATTCATGGCTGTTTTCAGACTCACAGAGCACTAAATTGGATTAAGAGCACAAAGCTGAATTCACAATGAATGAACAAAAAAGTTTCACTTTCTTTGTCTCTTAATAAATTCAGCTGAAGTCCAAAAGTATTATTAGTCACCCTCCATTAAATTCATAACACAATTCAAGGAATTCTTCTTCTAGAGGTGATTAACCATGAAGGCACAGTCTAGTGGTCTTTTGATGATTATCTAAATTCTTCTCTGGTGGTATATATTTCAGCTTCTCCAAGGACCAAGCTGGATGTTTCTTTTATTGTATACTTTCATTTCATTTCATCCCCCTCTCGCTGGTGCAGTTAGTCACTGTCTCCCTCTTTCTCTGTGATTGATGTTTACAGGTCATAGCAATACTCTTAACTCATTAGTTAGAAAGGGAAAGATGGGAGCACTTGCTGGAGTGAGATATTGCCAAGGAACAGAGGGAGCTATTTCAATGGGGAGACAGAGAAACTTAGCGTCAGTGTGATAATAGCCCCTGAACTATTGCATGTTTCAATCAATGGAGACAGAAGTAAATAAAAACCAGAGGGGAAGATTCACCGGCATCGATCCCAGCTCAACACAGACCTTGCTGACAATCTATGGTCTGGGCCAGTAATGCTCCCAGTCATCCACAAAATCAATGAAACCCATCCTTTCAATAGCATCCAATTATTAGCACAAAGTAAAGGCAGGCTTCCACAATAAATCAGAAAACTTTATTGAAAAGCGACGCGGACAAGATAAATGCTAATTGGAATGTGACTAATGTGCAATATTAAACTATATGATTAAGATCAGTCAACTTGGGTTATATTTCATAAAATAAGAATAATAAGACTTTAGGATTAACTTCAGGCCTAATTTTGCATTAATACCTTATACTTAAATATATATTTGCTTCACTTTCCATGTTTTAGCATGTGAGGAAGAAATTTCATAATCAGTGGATGAGACGTTTTCCATAAAAAAAAGTTGTTAAAGGCGGAAACTCTGGATACTATGTTCTATACTGTTTATATCTAATAATTTTTCATTAGTTTCAAAGAAGTAGCTCAAACTATGTGTAAAATCTGTAAAGTGTAAACAATTAGCTTTACTTTAAAAAATGTGTAAAAGTTTTATATAATAACTACAAATAATAATATATTTTTACTATGTTTCATAACATATATAATAATAATACATATTTTTATATTTAAAAAATTATAAAGATAAAAAAGAGATAGAGGAAACACCCTTCAACCATGTTATGATTGTTGATGCTGCTTAGTTTGTCCACCAAACTTCCCTGTTGGCACAACAACACAACAACCAGCTGATCCGAGCATAGTCGGTAGAGAGTAAACAATTAATCCACGACTTGGTGTGAAAAGAAAACAAGATTATTTTTAAACTGCACTGCCACATAACTACATATAACAAATAGGGAAATCTGTTTATGTTTGCATGTCTGAAAGAAAAAAATATCATCCAATATATCAGATTTTACATCACCAAATATTGGTACTGGTCTTAAAAACCCTATGTCGGTCAGGCTCTAGTACAAAAAATAAACAAAACAAGTATTTAAAATATATATTTGAATCTTGCCTCATAAATTATATGAACAGAATTTCATTTGTCAGACTAAAGTCATTGAAAAGTAGTTTCTTACAATTTAAAGATAAGACAAAGAGTTATCCAGAAATGTCTGCAGACATATATAGAAGATTTTTAGACAGATTCAACAATTAAAAATCTTTACCCACAAAATTCTTCCTATTCATTTTATTGCCAGTCTGTCCTCTGAGGTATTTTCGGATTACACTAACTCGAACAACCATGTTTTTCAAACAATCATTTCACATTCCTTGGATAGATAGAGCCAAAATGAAAGCAAACCTGTCTGCGTGTCGGTGTTTGGTAAGTATTACATTACCTTTTAGGTATTTGTGTAAGGCGTAAACATCTGTGTTACCAAATATAACACTAAGACAACAATTTATTGGTGACCTCATCATTTCAGCTTGACCAGCTGAGTGTGAACCTCTCAGGACACTCCACGCTTTTCAACGTACTGAGTGTGTTTTACATTAAGTCTACAACATTCCCCTCCGCTGCCCCACTCCCCCACCTCGAGTAATAACCATTAATTTCCCATCATAGTTTGTGTTAATTAAAAAATCTACAGGTTTAATTGCCGTTAAATGTAACGATGTTAGATCTCATGTTCATGTGTTCATCTCCACCCATCACCAGCTCGTTACGCAGACTTGCTGGGTTTAATCAGATAGAGAAGGAAGACACGTCTCTAATTATCTGCTCCGCTTCATCATTTAATCTTAACTGAAACAGCTCTTCGCATGTGCTGCAGCCTCAACTTCTAATATGTCTTTGCTGATGAGAAGACACAGCCATAAACTGTTCTACCAACCAAATAATTTGTTTATATATAATTTTGTCATCTTTTTATTCAAAACTCATTATTGTATATTTTTCAGAACCTGACAGGATATCATGGAGAGACTTTTAGATTTTTTTCACCATCACCAGATGCCTCTTGTGTCAAGAACGTGGGCTTCTTTCAATGCATCACTGGTTGAAGTACTAGTACGCTTGCTTGCAGTATGAAGAGGAAGAAAATCTGATTAAACAATTAGTGTCAATTAGCCCCGACCAAATCATTCCACAAACAATTGGTCTCTAGTGCCCGGCTTAATTACAGGAGACTTTCAGCTCCTTATCAGGAGCCATGTTGCCTGTGATTCATGTCGGACTCACGCCTGTCCCTCAAGCACCATCAATTATCCACCAGTAAACAAAACACCAGGCAAAAAAAAAAAAAAAACACACACACACAGCTCCAGGTCCCAGGCCTGATTAGCATACCTCTATGTATGCACGTCAGCTGTTGAGCAATGAGAAGTGACCAAAGCAGGGATGTGATCAGATGAAAAGCACGGTAAAGGATGAAGAAGAGATGATGATCAGGAAAAATAGAAACTTATGATCTGGATCTGGATCAAAATCATAACATTTTTCGAAGCCACGCTGGAGGCAGATTCATATAATTTCCCTAACAAGCTGACGCCCTCACACATACGTAATTAATTTGATTATCTGGACTCTGATGAACTCTGCAGAGATGTTCTGTTCACTTTAGAGTTAACAAAGTGTGCGCTAGCACAAACATCTAAAAAAAAACAAAAAACGTGAGGTCAGTGCCCTCGATATCAAGACACAAACACTCACACGTACACACCAAACATCCTCGGTGCGCAAAATGTGTGAAGGGGAGCGACAGCAGGCCTGATGACATGTTAAATTACCCTGGTGATGTATAGCTTAATGAACCCCTTGTGTTGATCACGCTCCACATTAATCAACAGCCATGAACAGATTCCCTTATTTTCTCAATGCTGCCTTGATAAACTGCAATTTCATTTAACCTTGGACAGCAACTTTAATAGCTTCCACAGGACAACTGTCAATACTTCCCTGGGTATACAGTGATTAAATTGCAAGGCGAGAAGTGTGTCCCAGCTTCCTCCTCATGCTCATCGTGCATCTCCCTCTCCTCACACTCCTTCCCCGACCGACCCCCTTTGCTTCAAATCACAATTTATACTTTCACACTTGCGGCCTGTGGTAAAAATCAAAGAATCAAAACTGACAGCTCATTGCAGTTTGTTGTGGTTGAACTTTTCGTATGAATGATTTTAACATGTACATTAAAAATTATGAATGTACTAAAATGAATATATCTTCCAAGTGTTACTTACTGATTTCGCTTCATGTCAATCCATAGACATAGTGGCTACTTTTACATGTCATATAAATACTAAATCACAAATAGTTAACTTAAAAGTTTAAATTGAGCTCCAGTGCAAATGTTGCTCATTTATCTGACTTTTCTGAACTTTTCTGCTGTCCAGCTCACAGGATGGGATAAAACAAGGTGGTGACAGGCAAGTGACCTGAGCCCCGTCACAATGATTTTCTGTGATATCCTCCACCCTTGTCAATTTAGCATAAATTATCAGCCATGAAAGGGCTTCTGGCTGATTAAAACCAATTGTCTGGGTAGGGAAGGACAAGGTAACCTCTTTATTATATGATAAACTAAGTTAATGGAAGAAGACAATCTGCCCTCTGGGAAATCGGGCTGACTCTTAATTAAAGCATTGTGTTTTTCCTGCTGTGTAGGAACACCTGTCTGTTATTCCAAACACGCCGCTTAATGGAAACTTTAAAAATAAAGAGATACTTAGTTCTTCTTTCTGCGCCAATATCTGACAAGACAGGGACAGAAGAAAAACGGTTGGGTATTTCTGCAGCAACGCGCCAATCAGACGATACTCGCTCGCTAACAAATAACAAAACTGTGTGTTTTAAGAGGCTTGTTTATCAAAAACAAATGTCTGACACTTCATAATTACACTCGATGCCCAAACAAATTATCACTTTTGAAGAACATGTCTCATTATCACATGCACAAATGAGAAGACTCCAATTTGTGTGTTACACGCTAAGCACTACAGGCTCAGTGCTGTTATTCAGTTCCGTGTGCGCTCAGCGAACAATACAAGTTTGCTTTACTCTTGTGCTCCTCGGATGACATAACAGAAAAGCAAACATTTCTCTGTCCAGCGCCTCTCGTTGGCTTCCTCCACCCACACTTGAGAGGTGACAGGCGTACACCCGGACTTCCATTATTATCCAACACGGCAAGAATGCCTCCAGGAGGATAATTACTGAAACTTGAAGAGCCAGGGCTAATCCTAAGTACTTCACTTTGTATGACTGCCTCGCCCGCCTGTCTCTCAGACTGCCGCTCACTCTGACAAAGTGCAATGTTGGGCTCAGTGAAAGTCAATAAGAAGACCTCATGGCCCACATATGCAGCAGCAGTCAAGCCAAATGGTGGCAAAATACACTGTTATCACTGTTTATCATAAACAGCGTTTGTGTGAAACTGTAATCTATCACCTCAGGCAAGCAAACAAGTGGTCTGGGACATACTGATCATAACATCTAATAAGGCTATGCAACAAATTCCCAAATAAATTGCTAAACTCATTTCATTTTGATCATAAATAGGCAGTCTTTGGGTGGCTGAAGAAGGACTCTAACAGTGGAAGGAGGGCAGCACTGACACCCACTATATAACCTGAACTATAAAACCTCTCTCAGAGCATTTCACTGCTTCTGCTGCTGTCAGCCAACACTTTGACTGACAGGTGCTCAGACAGATCATTAGCACCCTTTCCTGACATAGCTGCGTGACAAGACCCATCATACGACACCCACTGTAATTGTGAGGATATTCGTTATTTAACATACAATTATCTTAATATAGGGAGACAAATTATTCCCATCCAAATTACCATTTACATGGTTTCCATGTAAACCATCAACATGGCAACTGTGAACAAAGAAGCCACTGCCAGGGGTTGTCAGATATAAAAAGCAACTTTATATTAAAGCTTTTAAACAGCTCGGAGAGTGCGGCAGACTGATTCATGATTTTAATTCATTTGAATAGGATAAATATATAAAATCTGACCCGCTAGAAGTGATGAACGGCTCCTCGTTTGAATTTTTTCTTTCAGCCAGACCGAACTTGAAAGGCAGCAGAAAGTTTTTGGTGGCTTTGTCCATTCATCCCAAGAGGAACCAGAGGCTGCCGTCCTGCCAGACAAAGCCAGGAACAGCTGGCTGATCGATACCCGACAAAGGCTCAGAGGTTAGAGCAGTCAAAAGATTGTTAACTAGCCATTTTATTTGCCAGACATTTATATCATTGTTTATGGTTCAGCGCACCCCTTCAGTATGGGCCATGATGCACACCTGTGCTTGGAACTGTCTCAGGGTCTCTTCAGCCACTTTTCATGACCTAGTGGGCACAGGAAAAAACAAGATAGATAGATAGATAGATAGATAGATAGATAGATAGATAGATAGATAGATAGATAGATAGATATGATAGATAGATAGATAGATAGATAGATAGATAGATAGATAGATAGATAGATAGATAGATAGATAGATAGATAGATAGATAGATAGAGGTTCTGTATAAATGTAGATAAATATGTTTGTGAAGCTGAGAGCATGCACCGATGGCAATGTATTGTCTGGGATTGGACTGTTAGTGCGCATTCCTGCAAATGCATGTGTATATTTGTGTGAATAACAGTGTTGGTGCAGCATGCACTCCAGCCGGTAACACATGGCTTTGCTGCCACCACTCTGGCTCGTGTTGTGAGTGCCCCTGCAGGCTGGCAGAGAGGGGAGACCCTCTCTGTGGCTCACCCAGGCGGAGAGGGGCTTCCTGCACATCTTTTGTCACACCATTTGGGCTCTTGTGTCTGTGGCTGCCCTGCTCCTCCGGACCCACTTGGCAGCCACTGTGCAGACGGACATCTGCTCTTTCCAACCTCCCGGTGAATAGAGAAAACAACCAACAGACCCTGCTGTCTTACTCTATGCTCTATGCTCTCTGCACCTTTGCTAAGCAATCCATTTACACAGTGCGCTCTATCTATCTTTTAAAATATATACATATATTGTATATATTTTTATTTTTGTTTTCCTGATTAATTAATCTATTTTTAATAATAATAATAATAATAACCACAGTAATAAGACTATACGCTGTCTTAGCCACACTGCTCTCCTAATTGCTGGTGAGCCACAAGTGATTATGCTTTTCTCAAAAAAAAAATCCTTAATACCACTGCGGTCAGATTATTGAGCTGCTTTGTAAACCTTCACATTAAAGTACACTTCTGCATCTATGGCCTGACTCCCTTTTCCCGGTTCTCTAAGCAGAGCGATTCTGGAGCACGCAATATTGAACACACTTTGTTCATGCTCAGCGGCCCAGAATAACTCGGTCATTATGGTGGCGAAAGGGACAGGTTTTGAGTTTGATTTCATGATGGTAATATAGCCCATGTGTGTCGAAGAAGAAAGCCTTCAATGGGGACATCTGTTCAATGCGGCTTACTGTTACAGCCGTGCGATAGGAACAACCTGTGCGCACCATATGAACCGGGACCGACCCTCTCACTCTTACTGAACGCAACAGGCAACAAAAGATTTTTTCCCTTCTTTTTGTGGAGAAGAAGTGACCTAAGAATACATTAGATCGTTTGGGTTTAATATCTCTCCAGCCTCTGTGGCTTCAGGAACTAGATGCTTTAGTCGGGGAGTTATCACACTGACCTCTGACATCTGTCTTGCTGGTATGATCACTGGGTAATTTGTCAGCAGAGGCCAACACGTCCCCTGTCCATAATTTGCAGTGCAAATGCGCAAAAATCGCCCAGTATAATACATGAGCATTATTTTGAGAATAAGAAAGGAGGAAACCGATCATCTCACTCACGGGGTTCAACTGTTTTACAAATATAAACGTGAATTACACATACATATAATATGCGTCCGGGTACATGAGAGGTAAACGTGTAGGGGCAGTGGTTGTTTTTTTTTCCCTCTCAAAGTTATTGCTAATTGAATTGCCAGTGAAACATTTATTTGGCAAGGTCCACAATCTCACCGGCAGCGGTGGATGTTGTGTTTTCTCTGCTGAGAGCGAAACGTGGAGGGTCAATCAATGCACTGCAGAGCGGAGAAGCACGGTATGTAGGTTTTATTTCTCCTCGTCACATTTTATTCGCCTCGACCACGATCACACAATATTCGGATGATTTTTTTTCTCTAAAGCTGGTGTGATTGGTTAGGTTGAGGGAGATAAAAAAAAAATAATAGTAATAATAATGAATGACCAAACCCCCCTGATACGGCTAATGTGTTACCTCCAACGTCCAATTAGTTAAGATGTCTGCATTTGATATTTTTTAATCGCTACTTTCATATAAATTAACGATTAGAATAAATATTTTTACGTGTTATTTATCGCCACACATGTCGCCAGGAATATTAATTAACGATTTTCGCCTTCAATGTGAGAAAAAGCATTAACACAACTTAAACCTGGGATAGATGTTACGCGTAATAAGTTACAGAAATATGGCCGAATTACCTCTAAATGTTGGCAAAGCTTGGCAACTAAATAACACTCTGTGGGATTATTAAGTAAGACGCAACATATGTACATTTTGCTGATATACGAGGTGAAGCAACATCATGAATAATTGTAACAATTTTAAATCCTTCTTTAAAAAAAGAAGAAGAAAAAACACTTAAAAATAAATCCAAAAAAAAGAAAAAGCTGTTGTCCAATCCTAGAAACACAAGAATTAATCAGGGAGTCCATCTATCACACTGTGTAATAAAGGAAGCGACATGGGTTAGGCAGATGATTTGATGAATAATCCCTGGTCGTTTTAATTAACTTTTCCCTGTCCTGTAATGACCAAGCTGGTCAACAGACCCGGTCAATAAGCATGTTAATATCAAACAAATAAAACTGAGGATGATTAAAAACCTCCTGCGTTATTAAATTTGAAATTCAAATGAAATTTATGCTTCCCGTGCACACTGCATGCTAATAGCTCCAACAGAGAGTCCAGGGTTCAACACACATTTTCCCTACAGGTTCTTATTATGTAACATGAGCTTCCTGTATAGATTTTTACAAAATGTCAGCGGGTAAAGTAATGAACCTATTCAGTGCAACCTGCGTTATTTTACGCACGGAGCGCCATGGCTTACTTTAATAAATAATTTAAATTAACTACAATACAGAAATTCTCAGTATCTCCTAAAATAAATCTACAATTCTGTTTTAGTTGTTAATAGAAAGGCAGCAGACTTTCTGAAGTCAGGATCCCCACAGGTCTTTATTTTAAACTAACACAGCCATGATAAAATGAACCATCCCTCCCGTGAACGATGTGCAGTTTTAATCAAAACTGTCAAGATAATTGAACACAATTACAGTAAATGCGAAAGTTGGAGACGATCTAATAGAGGTCCGAGGCCAGAACAATGCACCCTTTATATCTTCTGTAATAGTTTGTGTATATTAACTCTTAAGAAGTTAAAACATGTTGAATCCCGCGGGGGCTAAATTGCACTAGAGTGCACGGTAATTGTCTGATATGAGAAAGATGGAGAAAACTGTGGAGAGGTCCTTGTAAAACAAGCACTTAAAGCTGCAGTGAAATCTGTAAAACACAGACCGAGGACAGAGTGAAGTCGGTCAACTTTTACGCACAAGTACATTTGCGGGAAAAGAAAAAGCAGAAAACTTTTTTTTTAAGCTTGCGCTTCAGAACGCGAAAGGCTTCTGAAAAATGGAAAAGAAAGAGGAGTTTGAACGCACTTGGTCTACTACATCGCGGTGTTTGTTGCCTCTTGGTGGAGGCGGCGGAGGCGATGGCGAATAATTTGCCAAGCTTTTTATTTACTACGCAGCATCCCACATCGCCAGACACGGGTCATCATTCCTCCTTCTTTAAATTTATGGAATGTGATGTTCTGTAAAAATTTCAGTAAGTGGCCCCCTAATACCTCCTTCCCAATTCACTCTCATTTAACTTTACCTTCCTTCCGCTGTCTTTTATTATGGAGGGGGCGGTGGGGTGGATGAGGGAGGGGAGGTGGGAGGGTGGCGGTGGGGGAGTGGAGAGCTGTCTGAGGCGCTCTATTGATGACCTCACGGTAGTATGTGGCAGTGCGACGGGACGAAGCCGCTGATTGGTCGCCCGTGTCACAGCGGCACTTCAAAGCCGGAGAGGAGCCTACAATTGTGGAAGAATGGGCGGAACACATCATTGTATTGCACACCTCTAAAAAAACAGTGCTCTGATTCATAAATATAAAAAGATCCTCTGAGGAGGGCTGTGTTTTTGTGTGATGGCAACTTCACTTCTAGGGGTGAGTCTAAAGGACTTTCTTACTGGTTTAATTAGTTCTTGTCATTGTCCTGCGGAGGGGGATTAAACTTACATCGGTCGCAAAGTAGCAGCAAAGCCAGTGCGTTGGTTATATTTCCAGCAAGCGGTTTGTATGATAAAGACGAGGCTCTGTAAACTGCATATAGGCTGAGTTTGGCGGTCATCGGCGCTCAAAACACGCATGTTTTCCCTGCTGTCCCGTTTGGCATGCATTTGTAAGCGCCGTCTGACGCATTTCACTTGTCTACTTTCTGTTCATCCAGGTAGGAAATCAAGATAATCTTCTCTGTTGATTACCAAAACTTAAACAAAAATACAGCTTATTAGTCGTCTGCTGAAAAACAGGGAAACTGTTTCTACTTGAACGCTATTTCCCGATCCGAAAAGAATGCATGAAAATGCCTGTAATTAATCTGTGGAACTTGTAAGTCGCTTACATATTTTCTTGTCCTTTCAGGAGGAGCCGAGGTTAGGATCGACTCCTTTAGCCATGTTAGCTGCAACATGTAACAAAATAGGGAGTCCGAGCCCTTCACCGTCGACAATTTCGGATAACTCCTCGTCATTTGGAAAAGGTTTCCACCCGTGGAAAAGAGCCGCTGCGAGTAGCTGCAGTCTCGGATCCGGCCTGCCCGGTTTCGGGGTATCGCGTAATGGATCTGGCATCTCGGACTCTTTTGGCACCAACAGCTCCACCGGATCCAGTGCCTTTTCCCTCACGTCCGGTACCTCGTCTAGTTCACACTTTGGAAACGATTATTCGGTTTTCCAAGCGTCCGTGTCGAGCAGCTCTCAAGAGTCCAGCCACCAGCCGGTCTTCATCTCAAAAGTGCACACCTCAGTGGACAGTTTGCAGGGCATCTATCCGAGGATGAGCGTTGCGCATCCTTACGAGTCCTGGTTCAAATCGTCTCATCCCGGGATCCCCACGGGAGACGTTGGTACCACCGGAGCCTCTGCATGGTGGGATGTGGGAGCGGGATGGATTGACGTTCAGAACCCTAACGGAGCAGCAATACAGACGTCCTTACATTCCGGTGGACTCCAGACCTCCTTGCACTCTCCCCTGGGCGGATATAACTCTGATTACTCGAGTTTAAGTCACTCTGCTTTCAGTACAAGTCCATCTCCACACCTGTTGACAACCGGCCAACACCTGATGGACGGTTTCAAGCCGGTGTTATCCTCTTATCCCGACACAAGCCCCTCTCCTTTAACCGGGGCAGGAGGGACTATGCTCTCCGGGGGTCCACCTGCGTCTTTAGCGGGGTCTCCGAGGTCATCTGCCCGGCGGTACTCGGGAAGAGCCACCTGCGACTGTCCAAACTGCCAGGAGGCGGAGAGACTGGGACCGGCGGGCGCCAGCCTCCGGAGGAAAGGTCTCCACAGCTGTCACATTCCAGGCTGTGGGAAGGTTTACGGGAAAACCTCGCACCTAAAGGCGCATTTGAGGTGGCACACAGGCGAGAGGCCGTTTGTGTGCAACTGGCTCTTTTGCGGAAAAAGGTTCACTCGCTCCGACGAGCTCCAGCGACATTTACGCACACACACAGGGGAGAAGCGATTCGCTTGTCCGGTGTGCAACAAGAGATTTATGCGTAGCGATCACCTGAGTAAACACGTAAAAACTCACAGCGCCGGGGGATCTGCCGGCTCTGGCTCCGGGGGCAGCGGAGGGAAGAGGGGGAGTGATACCGACAGCGAGCACAGTGCACCGGGAAGCCCTCCATGCCATTCCCCAGACCTGTTGCACCCACCTGAGTCTGCCCAGGGAGTAGGCATGAACGGGCTCTAAAAAAAAACTGCCCCAGTGAAGTGAAAACTGTAAAACAGCAAAGTGTCGTGATGGAATTGTCCGAGAGGACATGAAAGTGGACATACTTTGGTGCATCATCATTGTCATTTAATGAGAAAATCGGCCTCTATGTTTCTTTGACTCTTTCCAAGTGCTTAAGACGTCCAATTGAATAATTTCATAGCCGTGCCATCAGAAACTTCTCATCTGCGGTGTGAAAGTGTAGTCAAGTCCTTGTGTGACACACTGTGGGAGGGCACGATCAAAACTTTTTATTTTACTTACTGTTTTTCTTTTGCAGCCCGATCCTGAATACGCCTGATGTTTTATTTGTCCGGTATAAGACGCGAAAGACAGAAAACACTGCTGTCAAAATTGTAGGGCCTGAAAAAGTTGAGCAACTGCTATCATGCATATTGTTGAAAACCAAACACTGGCACTTTATTATCGAGCAGGGGAAACTGTTGCTGTCAATGTGGATGGACTGCTCGATAGGAACAAATACCTGTAGAGTATGGCGGTGAGACACGGGAGTGATGATCCCATTAAATAAAGTGATAAAGGAAGAGCAGGTTTATATATATATAGATATATATATATATATATATATAGATATATATAGATATATATATAGATATATATATATCACTGCTATTCTCTTCGCAGCCTACACTATGCGCCAACTTTATCACTAGGCCTGTTGAGGTTACTTAGACTTCGCTGCAAAATGTGTTGTATATAATTACAAATGTAGGTTAGAATAATTACAGCCCAGTGTAAAGGTGAGCAATGTATTTGTCCAGGAGACGATTTTGTATAGGTATTTCTAGCTGTATATGGACTCTAGTAAATATTTGAAAATATACGGAAATGTACTTGGATTTTCTTTGATATGATATAAAATGTATTGTGGGGAGTTATATTTAACCACGACTTTTTCTTGTATTTAGGGATCTATCATTAGGCGCACTTCGAATTTATTTGTAAAGTTTTGAAATCATTTACTGTTTACCCACTCGTTTAATTTAAGTAAGCATGTTGTAAAGTGATTTTAATTTTACAATGATATTTTTTTCTTTCTCTCTCTCTCTCTCTCTCCTTCTCTCTCTTACTCCGAGAATGGCTTTTTATGTGAGCCACTCAATAAAGTCAGTATGAAATCAGAAGCACCTGATCGACTCAGTTTGTCGGATTGCTGAGTCATTAAAAAAATGTAAACGCCTAAAAGAAACTCATAAATTACACTTTGCCTTCATGTTACATTACAAGTCCGTGTGTTTGCTATTAATGTGAAAAACTGTTGAGTTTCGTGATCTCCGTAACGGCCTCCAGCAACACCAGGCCCTTGCTCGCATCTTAATTTAAATTTCAATAATAAAATGTAACAATTATTAAGAAACGGGGAGAAAATTCAGTGTTATTTAAAAAAAAAATCTATTTAGCTTGAAATAAGTCATTATCGTTTAAAAAAATCTGTTAAGCAGAAAAATTCAGCCTCTTAACTTTTCTGAGGACGCGGCTTTACCATTAAACCACGGTTTATGATGAGTTAATTTGCGTATAGTAAATACTCGCAGCAACACACTGTAATTAGCATTTTTATTTTGTATTTATCACTACTATTCTTCTTTGTTTCATTCTTTATTTCCATCCAAATCTCCAGTTTATTTTCATCCTCAGGTTTTTCCTTCTCACTGGTCATTCTTAAAACACTCGTTTTTCTTCCGTTTTTGTAAATGTTACTAATAAATGCACAGCAGGTTGAGTGCCTACGTTATTTATTTTTGTGTGTAAACATTTAGATCGTCTAATGAGGACAGCGCGCGTTCTTCTGCGGAAAGTTTAGTTTCCCTTCAGGCTGGACTTAATTTGACCTCATTTCAAGTCAGAAAATTACTTAAAATCAAGATTCGAAGCAAAAGCACAAGAAATCTGTGGACTTTTCCATTCAGATGTGCTCATTTACTTAACTTGCCTAACACAGAGACTTTTATTTCGTTTAGTTGAACATCGTATTTCATGTCATTACAGCTGAAAATAGAGACCGTCTGTCTGTCTTTTTCTTTTTTCTCTTTCTGGTTTCTGGGTTTAAGGCGTCAAATCTTAAGAGCCGATTGTAACATACAGAGTGCGCACTGACGTAACATTTCCCATCTTCTAAACTGTTTTACAAAAAATAAAAAGTGATGCGTAGGGAAACTAATATAATAAAAACTGAATTATTCTGAGTTTTTTTTTTCCTTCGGATCTCTGAGAAACAGCTTAATCTCTAAACTTCAGAAAGGAGGCTTTGAATTTAAAGCTCTGTAGCGCCATCCAGCGCTATTCTGCTCAACCGACAGTATTTAAAGACCAGCCCTGGATCATCCTGATCAGATTTAAAGCTCGGATTTCTTTTCACTTCGTAGAAAGCATATTGCGATGCCTTAAGCAATTCTGATATATAATCATATCTGATATTAAAGCATGGTTACATTTATAATTGTTGATGCCAGACCTGATTAAAAGTTTAGCCTCTGATTTCAGCTAATCGTCTAATAATGGAATATGCGCTTTTGTAAGTTTACCCACCTCGTCCTCGTGAAGTGTTACTGAATCTTCAGACAAAGTTTTGACTCGGACAGTTGTAAGACTCCTAAACATACTTTGTACTTGTAAACAAGGTTAAAGTGATCATTAAAAAAATAAAGTTCTTACACTCACAGCTGCTCCGTTTAGCAGTACATGAGGAAAGATCGTCAGAGTGACTGGATATTTTCTGGGTACATCAAGCTCACAGTCTCCAGGTGTTTTGCTGACATGATCTGAAAAAGACTCACAATAGCAAACAGACTCAGTTTCATCTGCTTTTCAATATTATTTTTAAATACTTCCACACTCATTTGCACATTTTCATACAAATAAAGTTGCTCTACTGTGGTCCAAGGATGAAAGAAAAATGAAACAGAGGAGTGCACAAATGATTGACTAAACATATCCTGCTTTTACTGAGTTCATGAATCCCCAAAGTGCTTTGGCATGTGGGATTTGAATATAGAGATATTACAGCACTTACACAGCTTTAACCAAAGATTTTGTAGCTGATTTATATGTAGCTGGTCTGCTTAATAAATGTTTAGGCAGTCAAATTTCCCTTTAAGCATAAAATGTAGAACATTTTTTGTTTGTTTTTTAAATTCTGGCTCATTTAGGGTGAAAAGACTTCATGATTCAAATAAAGTAAACCTAAAACTGAGTTTTAAAAAAATAATATCATAATAATAACTAATTTTTAATTAGTTCAGCATTGTATTTGTGGCTTACCATATTACTGCAAGTTAAGTTTATAAAGTGATGCATCTTCATTTTTTTTTATTAAAATCGTTTTAAACATTTCAGTCAGAACACAACAGGCTTGTAGTTTTAAAAGCCGCCTCCAAAATAATCTAACCAGCCAAAAAGTGATCAGTTAATATGAGAGACTCATCTCAGCCAAACGTTTCAGTGCACCACTCCGTGTTGTCATACCATTAGCACCTTACTAGACTGTTGTTGCATCGCGTGGTCCTCAGAGGAACGTCCCACCGCTGGCCTCATTTGAATTAAGCTGGCCACAGGAAGTGCACGCATGCCAGGATGAAGAGGATGGGCCTGCCAACTGTGGATGAAGGCCACAATAACAGCTATGGTCAGAGCACACAGTGTGTTGGCAGCCAGGTTTATCGTTAATCCGGTTACCTAGAAAACAGGAAAGAAATAATATTATGCCAATGATGCTAAAAATTAGCATCGATTTATGATTTTAGGGTTGTTTAATGAATCTAAAGCCAAGATAGATAGATAGATCGATAGATAGATAGATAGATAGATAGATAGATAGATAGATAGACAGATAGATAGATAGATAGATAGATAGATAGATAGATAGATAGATAGATAGATAGATAGATAGATAGATAGATAGATAGATAGATAGATAGATAGATAGATAGATAGATAGATAGATAGAGAAATGAGTGAATGAGAAATAATATTTTATCTGTAAGGTAAATTTCTGTTTTCCAGAAACAGACAAAAGTATGTACAACTTTAGAGAAATAGGAATGATCACCTATAGTACAGACAAGGTTCTTGATTTGACGTTTTTCATTTCTACTTAATGAACATTTGAGCCGTAAGTGAGATCTGAGCCACAACCCTCCATTTTTTCTTGTAATCAAATGGCGAAACTTCCATAAAAAACTTAACCAAAGCTTCGTCTTTACTGTCATTGGACAGCAATTACTGGCTTTTAAAAAAAATGCCAGATTGGAACTCATGTACCTTTTCAAATCTGTTACTCCCTGTATTTCAATACTTCATGCTTGAAAATAATTTATTTAGCTTTATTTTTCTCTTACAACCACTATTTACCTAAACCTTGAAAATCACAGATTTGTGTTTCATATAATCTCATCAGAGCAGTTTTGGATCATTAAAACCATCAACATACAAACAACTTTACCCAACTTCATTGTTTGAAACAACACACGCTGGCACACCAGTTGTACGGTAGAGAAATGGCTCCATCAAGTGGCACGATATTGTAAACATTAGACATCCACTTTAATTCGGATTTCTAAACTCAAGTATCTTAAATTAACCGTGTCACACAATCAAGCTAAATAAAGCTTGTATTCCAAATGAAAAGATTCTTGAGAAACTACAGATTGTAAAATGCCCAGTGAAGACCTTTGCAGGCAGTGTACAGACTTTTTCGTCCATATATTTTGGACAATTATTAATTTTTTTGCCAAAAAGCCCCAGATGCGATTGAACGGCAGTCTTTGCGTTTTAATTCAAGGGGTTTTAAGTATTGCTGTTTAGGAACCGCAGCTATTTCTGTACACAATCCTCAATTTTAACAGGCTTAAAAATAATTGGACTATTGACTGACAAGCATGCAGCTCAAACCTGTTTCCTGATTTCATCACAGATTGAGCAGATAAAAGATCTGGAGTTGATTCCTGTTGAACCTGTATTTTGTATCTTTTCACTGGAGCTCTTAATAGAGTGTGCAAAGAGATGTTGGTGATAGTGAAAAAGACAATAATTAGATTGAAAAAACAAAGTAAACCAACCCGATTGGCAGCCGAAACTTTAGGAGGGGCCAAATCAACAATCATACAACAAAGGAATGCACTGGCCAGCTCAACAACATCAAAAGGCCTGAAAGACCAAAGAAGACAACAAAATTGCACAACTTCCCAACATCCAAGTTAAGAACAAGAAGGTAGGAGTGCCACTGTCAAGGTCTCTACATTTACATTAATACCTTTATTAATGTAAATACCAAGAGTTAACAACATGATGCAAGCCACTGGTTACACTGAAGAACAAGAAAGCCTCAAAGTGAAAACAAACAAACAAAAAACATAAATATATTGTACAACATACATCCATCTGTTTTCTTCCACTTGTCTAATTCAGGGTTGCCCATTCCAGCTACCATAGGACAAGACGTGTGGTACACTCTGGACAGGTCACCAAGTTAATCTGTGCAAAGTTTTTTTGTTTTGTGTAGACAGACAACTATTCACACCGATGGGCAGTTTTGAGTCACCAATTAACCTTTGGACCATGAGAGAAATCTGGATTACCCAGAGGGGACCCACGCAAACAAAGGGAGAACATACCAACTCCACACAGCTCGATGGTGGAGTCTTCTTGCTCTAAGGCAACGGTGCTAACTGCTGTGCCACCATGCTGCCCACTATTGTACAATGTACCATTTTTGGTTTTGGTTTTTTTAAATAAAGGATTTTTTTTTTCATATTAATTTCATTTTTTCAATTTTTCATATTAATTTAGGTGGAACATCTACAACCATTCTAAGAACAGATAATGTACCAGCAGGAGAAAAAAAAAACAACTTTGCACAGATTAACTTCCAAGATTAACTTCATATGTAGAAGAAAAGGAGCTTCTCATGATGACAAGCACACCACACTGTCTGTCAAACATGGTGGAGGCAGTGTTATTGTGTGGCAAGGGCAAGTAAGGCTGCTGGTGGAACCAGGTCACTAATGTTTATTGATGATGTGAGTCCTGATAAAGCAGCAGAATGAAGGGTACAGGTCTATATTCTCTTCTTACAGTCTGCCAAATCCTGCAAAAACCAATTAGACAGGGCTTTACAGTGCAAATGGATAATGGCCCAAAGCATAATGCAAAAGCAACCCCCATCAGACACACACAGAACAGGATATATGCAGGAGAATGCACTACATTTCAGTAAAATAGAAACAAGAATATAACTAACAGGTTTGCAAATGTTTGCTACTTAGACCTATACACTCTGTATCAGCAGATGATTATTACCCACAGCGAAATCCAAGCTACAGCAACCAAAGGCCGTTTCTGTTTTTTACTTCCAGTGTCATAATCTACTCAAGAGTGCTTATTGCATTCCTGGAGAATTGCTTGAGGATGAAAGGGCTTACATCAGAGACCACAGGCCAGTCGAACAGTTCTGAAGGAACATTTCAGCTTTAGCAGGATATTCAGTAACAACAACAATAACAGCCGGAAGATTCCTCAAGTTGTAACTTACATACACGTCTACTACCGAGCTCTGCCCTTGTCTTTTTTTTATATGAGCGCTAAATCATCAGTGTAAGTTACACTGTAACTTATCCTTAAGTTTGTGCTAACGATTAAGCTCCTTTTATGTTGTTACTCGAAATGCAGCGATAAAATGCCACAGTGAAAACCATGAAAAAACAGCAAACACATTCAGTAAACTGAGAAGCAAGAGAAATGGTAGGTTTTTCTGTTGTTTTTGGCTTAACTATACACTGCGTGACTTTCACGCGTTGCAACCATGTACAAATAATATATATATAATATATATATATAAATATATAAAACCAGTTATGCTTCTTCAGGCTGTGTAAATTAACCTTATTTCATGTCGGTGCACCACCCTGTCTAATATGTTTTTGCAACCCCTATAGCACTTATCAGTCAAGTCACACTTACATCGAAACCACGAGTATCGCTCAGTTTCATGCGTGCATAAACACTGTGTTGCATTGTGGATATTGTAGGCACTGTCTACCTAAGGCCACTCCTCCTCCGGGATTCCGGTAATAATTTAAACTTCCAGTCCCAAAATGCTTAGTGGCCAAAGGCAAATAGACTAAGAAGAAGCTGTGACGTGAGGAGGTCGGGGTTCTCGTTTTCACGCCCTAAAAAGCAGCGCTGATGATACTGGATTGACCTCTTTTCTAGCCAAAGAGCTGAAGGAAATCTACAAACATCTCGTGCTGACGGTTAGATCAAACTTTGATTTCTTTGTCTCGTATCTAATAGTTTTTCGTCTTGGTGTTAATATTAGGAGCACTCAGATGAACAGCCGAGGCGTTAGACTTTATGACTTTGTCGCTACTCAGTGAAGTCTACACCTGTTCAGGTGCGAAAATGGCAGTGACGCGTGTCTTGATGTTGTAGATGTGTTTAGAGAAGCTGGAGCTGAGGGACTTTGTGTTAAAGTGTTTCTGATCGGATTGTGAATGAATCAAAGATTTGCTTGATAGTGTTTTCATCAGATCAGAGGGAGAAAAATAATGTTCGCGTGAATTTAATTGGAGCTGTTTGCTCAGCCTCGAATAATAATGGAAAGGAAATGCAATGCAGATCAAGTAAAGCCACCGTGCAGTGTTTCTTCGGAAAATACACGGTCTGTAGTACAATAGGACTGGACTTTGATCATAGGAAGAAGCTCTTTGTGAAGTGACTAGTGTGTCATAGGCTTGACAAGACCAACCTGTTTTTGTGCACTGGTGTAAGAAACCACATTATTAATGACTGACTCACTGTGACAACTATTGAATGGGTAGTGTCATTTTACGCAAACAAGTAACAAACTGAAGAGTTCAGACAGTTTGGAGCAGCTTTCTGTAACAGACTGAAGCTCCGCCGAAACCCTGGGGCCCATTCTGCCTGACGAAACACCTGTGAGACAGAACAAAGCTGTAGTTTTACTTTTATTGTGAAGGTTGTTGCCACCTGTCACAACACTTTCAAATTCATCTAGATTTATAGATATTTGTAGGGCTGCCACTTGCTTTTATATTAAATCCAAACTGGAAGTAAAATAATGGTATCCCATTAATAAAGTCTTAATAGTGGGGTAATATTGTGGAAATAAAGAGACAGTAGCTACATAATACAATTTAATTAGCGTTTAATTACCAAGTTAGAGTTTGAGATCAAGCATGGTTTTCAGCAGAATTATATTAGACAGAAATGTGTATAATGGGATAATAACTAGATGTAATAATGTGGAAACAAGTGCCAAGAACATTTTAATTCCAAATATTTACACAGAAATTATAATTTTCTTGCACAGAGGTTATATTTTTTTTAACAGTACCATACTCTTTTTAACTGTCTTTGCCTTACAGCAAACATTTGCTTTTGTTATTAAGCTGTTATTTACATTTCAGTCTAATATCATCCAGCTAAAAGCATCCTTTAATACCAAGGTATTTCTTAGTTATTATCTTCATAATTAAATTGTATAGCTTGATTATTATATCCTTAGTTCCAGATTATTTCTTGTTTTGTTTGAAAAAAAAAAGCAAATATTCAAATGTTTATAAATATTTCGCTTTAGTAGTGGCTTAATTGTCATCTGATTGCTGTTCATTTTCTGATGATCAGCTGATTTGTACTGGGATTCCTATTATATTGTTTGAGGAGTAATGTAATTACGCCCCAAAATAATGAATCCATGTTTATGTTTACAGATGAAAATATGGCAGCTGAAAGAACCAGGTCCTTCCGTCGTGTTGGGAGTCTCATGCGGAGTAAATCCGAGGGCACCCTGATTGATCTGACTGACAGCGCCCCACCCAGCAATAACTTGAATGGTAAAAAGCTCAGTTTCAAGCTTAAGTGACCCGTGCTTTGAATTTGAACATGTGGTAATAATGTTAACCCCCATCTCGATTTTCACAGGTGGGCTCGTGTCAGGACAGACACAAAACTCTAACTGGACATTTTTGCAGTCAAACGTTTCACTTTCATCTCCGACTAAAAATCCTTTTTGGAACAAGATATCTGCATCAAACCCTTTCTTAGAAGATATTGTACACATCGGCACAGACAAGCATAGTTTTGACTCATCAGATTTACATGAAGACCATAAAGGGCATCAGTACACAAGTAACGACGATGCCATCAGCACTTCTTCCGATGAAGGCAACGTGAGCAACTTTCTGGAGAGCAGACAGAACATCAGCAACAAGTCTGGGAGATGGAGGAGTACTTCACACATCATGGATGATATAGAAAGAAAGGTGCCAAGACAGGAGAACACCTTCGCACCTCCCGTGCCGGTGCTGAGTCCAGATTTTGAGTGGCTAAAGAATGACAGAGAGGCCTATAAAATGGCTTGGCTGAGCCATAGGCAGCTAACACGCTCATGCCTGGACCTGAATGTGATTAGCCAGAGCCCTGGATGGGCTCAGACCCAGGCCACTAACTTTCAAGTTATCTGCAAGATTGGCCACGCTGGTGGCTCAGTACAGTTACCGGAGTCAGGAATTACCATCCATATACCAGAAGGACATGTTCCTCCTGGAGAAGTCCAGGAAGTTACACTCAAAGCAGTGCTAAATCCTCCCCCTGGACTCAACAACAACTACATGACAACCATGAGTCCCCTTGTTGAGGTGGTTCTCAGCAACATCAACACAAAGGAAACTTTGTCCCTGGAGATGAAACTGTCAGGAGAGGTGAAGAGTGATGATTCAAGTCAGGTGATGACCACTTTATACGGGCTGGTGTCCAACAAAAGAACAGGCCCTTACAACAGATTGAATGACTGTTACGTTCACAAGAATACGATGCAGTTGAAGCTCCAGGATCTGAAGACACACTTTTTTGTGATTGCAGTTGCAGAGGCCTCTGCACTGCAGTCCCCTGCTACATCAGTCTGGGATTACCTTGACCGCAAAATCACTGTCGCAGTTTATGGTCCCAGATACATCCACCCATCATTTAAGATCGTGATAGTTGTCTGTTGCCATGAGGACGTTCCACCAAAGCTCCCGTTTTCTGATATCTGCAGAGGCAACAAATACCTGCCTCCTGTTGTGCTGCAACTTTGGGGAAAACATCGCTTTAAACCAGACAAGCTCAGCAACCTTCATGTTGAAGTCGGTATTACTGACTCGATGTTTAAAATCAAAGCTGAAGACAAACTGAAAGAAGTGAGAGAAAGTCAGCTGAAAATAGGGACAGTTTTGCATCTGCCCATTGCATTATCTAGTTCTGGTAATGCAGACATGACCCCTTTTAAACTAGATTTACAAGTGAAGGAATCAAACAGTTCAGCTATTGCAGATTTTCAGGTGCCTTCCCCTCCTGCTGCACCCATCAGATCAGAAAAGCGAGCGACCAGACAGATAGAAAGGCCGGTCAAAATGATAAAACCTATTCCCATCACTGAGGAATGTCATTCAAATTTACCAGAATTCACAGACAGGCCCGTGAACTTGCAGTGCTACGGTGTGGCCCTAAAGTCTGTCTTTCGTCAGCCACGTGTAGAATATCTCCTGGAGTACTTCAAGGGTGACACGGTGGCTCTCCTTTCCAGAAATCCAGTTAAGTCTGTGGGAAACTCAAAAGTCAAAGAGTGGTATATCGGATTCCTCCGAGGGAAGACTGGTTTGATTCACTGCAAAAACATCAAACTCATAACTAGGGACCAGGTGATGGACTTCTATGACATTGAAGTGACCACAGAAGTCCTTCTGGAGAACATGACGAAGCCCTTTAAGAAACTTACTTACATGTACTCTGCCATCCAGACACTGGTCACCGAGCACATTACCAGCTGGAGATGTTTTGCAGATGCTTTAGGGTATAGCAAGCTGCCTCAGGATGCACTCATACGGAGGCATGCTGAAACTGAGCCCGATAAAGTGGCGTGCATTCTGGAGAAGCTGAAGGAAGACTGCCACACTGTGAGGGGCAGGAAGTTTCTGCATGAACTCATCGTTGTAAGTACAGGAAGTAAATAGTGGCCTTGTTTTTGGTCCATTTTCATTATGCTTGCAACATGCTAGGTTCATCCCGATGTCACGTTCCCCAGTGTCAGGTTAGCAGCTATAGTGGCTGCCTAATACTCATGCTGCCTTATCTTAGATCAATGCTGAGAGTGTTCGTGTTTTTCCTCTGGTCTATAATACAGTTTATAATATATGTTTGTTTTTTTTGTCTTTGTATGTTGACTAATCTTTGAGTTACTAGCTATAAAGACTTTTCTTCTCTTTAACGTCATGAACTAGCAGGCAAAAAAATACACCAGAAATTTGCATTTAAGTCCCATTTCCAGAAAAATGTGACCTAATTACAAAAAAAATCCACAAACCTCATTTGATGTTGGAACTATTTTCTTTCTAAAAACTACAGACTTCACACTGTGAAAAAGTAAGCATGGATCTACCTGACCTGGAACTACATCCCCCTCCGCTCACCTGAGCAACATTAGGTCGCTGCAGGCTTCCTTTAGCTGACAGCTTTGGGATGAACTATTCCTTTAAAATCCCCTCTGCTTTGCCTCACACTGTATTCTCTAATTGCTTTCATTATAGCTAATTTGTATTTTTAATATGGTTGTCAAGGGCCTGCTGAGGATGGATTCAGCGAGTCTTGTTGCCCAGGTCATACAGAACACTGTCATTCTGTCCACCGCCGTGGAACTGGGAATTCGATGGCGGGAGCTCGCTGAGAAAATGGGAAAGTTCTCAAGCACACAAATAGCTAAGCATGAAGCACCACATCGAGGGAAGAACGGTGAAGTCGGTCCCCAGGTCAGTTAAATGTTTTGTTTTAGGAAAGTTATTCGAAGTTTCACATCTGACAATTAAAAAAAGAATAACGATGTGTTCTGTTTCAGTCAATGTGGAAGCCTGCCTATGACTTTCTGTACTCCTGGAGTCTTCGCTATGGAGATAGCTACAAGGACCTAATCCAGGATCTGCACCTGGCCCTGGACAAAATGAAAAACCCTGCCACGAGACATTGGAGGCACCTGACCGGTGTGCTCGTCACAGTGAACTGCCTCGATGTCTTTCGAGCCTCTGCTTACCCAAAAGCCTAAACCTCCTCTTCCAGCAATCAAAACATCTTTTGTTACAAGGTGGTGAGGTTAGAATGATCATGTTACATATCTTTTCTGGTTGTCTTGTGGCTTTGCTTACTTTGTCTCGATGTTCATTTTCTGCACAGAGCATTAGAACTCACACAGCTACATGCATTATATATTAGAACAGCTAGCACACTGTTGAGAAAAATATGAGAAAATTAAAGTGTGATGTCTGTTATAGTGAAATGCCACATGTCGTTAAAGTTCATTTTCCTTCTGTCAAATCTCCATGAGGTTAGCCAACTACCATCAGGTGTCCTGGGTATTAACAATGCTCCTGATGTGTAATTATTTGTCAGATAAAAGATAAAAGCTGCTCATGAGTCAGTTAAAACAACTAAATAAAAGCAGAATGAGTCCAGAGGCACTCTGTTGGTTAAAATTATTTACAAAAAATAATAATACAGTTACACAAATCCATCCTCTATCGTCGATATGCGAAAAGGGTTTTTTGTTTTTTCCTCCAACTATGTCATCTTCCTATAACTTTTCTATAAATGTTTCCAAAATTCTAACCAGCAGAGTGCCTCAGGACTCCTTCTGCTTTATTTGTTTGTCTTTTTATTCCATTGCCTTTCAGTCGAAAGGTAATTTTACACAAATTTGTATTATTAAAAATATATTCCCAATACATGTGCTGTTTCTACACCTTTCAAGACGCTTCCACCAACAGTTTTTGCATAGTTATTGTAACCAATAATTGGTGAGTTCTCTGAAACAGGATCCACAGCAAGGCTCCTCTAAGTGTTTGTATCAGTGGAGTTTAAAAAAAGTTTAAGGCTTTTCTGTAATATAATGTAAAGGAGCTGCATGAAACCGATAAATGTGAACACTGTTGCAAAAAAAAGAAAAGAAAGAAATCTAGGGTTGCATTTCTGAGTCCGTGAATGAAGTGTTAGGTCTGCGTGCTGAAAATAAAAACGCACGACCAAAGTCAAAGTACCCTGATGGCAGTAAATAAACTGTTAAGGAGCTACTATAATGTAACTTAAACTGTTGTTTTCTTAAATATTAGTGCTATTTTTCTAATGTAATGTAATATTTTAGACATGCACAAAAACAGTACTTTTATAATGTATACATTATAATTGCAGTGTGTTCATGATTCATACTGTAATGTTGGGTTTTTTTGTCAAATGGAGAGTGGTGCCATGTACAGTACACACTGCCTTCAGTCTTTGATACCACGTTGTATGTAAAAAGAAAAAAGAAAAAAAGAAAGAAGAATAAGATGTGAATAAATATAAAAAATATAAATCTATTGTGATCATCTTTTGTTTTAATATACAGGTACAGAACTCCGATGATTGCATCATAACAGTAAGGTCTTTGTGCATCCCAGTGATGAAAATAGACAGACAGATAAAGATAGATATTTTAACAATATTTGAATACTTCAAAGCTTATATGTGTCTCCTGTTTTTCCAGTTTTAATGAAGTCAAACGACACATCTTGTGTGTCAGTGTTTTCCATTGATCTTCCCTTGCTGTTTGCTTTTACCTGTTTGTTTAAGCTAGTTTCAGTCGAAAGCATTATGTGCCAGTTCTCAGTTAAACAGAGAGCAGAGAACGCTGAATTGACTTTCCTTTTGCTCACTGATTACAGTGCGGGAAAAGTAAATCAAGACAGGAAAGTGGTATCAGGCAGCAAAGTGAAGTGCTGAGGTGATTGTATAAGATGCAACAATGCTTTTTCTAAGGACTGATAAACCTGCATAATATTAATTTAGCAGGACAAATGTTACAGGTAACATTAGGAACAAAAGACACAAATATCTATTGCAGACAATCACAAGGCAGCAACTCAATGCATTTCAACATTTAGACATGGTCAAGATGACCTGCTGAAGTTCAAACTGAGCACCAGAATGGGGAAGAAAGATGATTTAAGAGACTTTTAATGTAGCATGGTAGTTAGCATCTATGAAAGCACAACATAGAAGCAGATGGGCTACCGTAGAAGACGCTGTCAGCTAAAAACAAGAAACTATGGCTACACAAGGGGTCACTAAAACTGGACAATAGAAGACTGAAAAAATGTTGCCTGGTCTCATGAGTCCGAGTTTTTGATGAGGTCAAATAACAAAGCACCATCCTTTTATGACCACAATGTTCTCATCTTTTGATGGCTGCTTCCAGATGGATAACCATATCTTGCCACATCTCAAAGCAAAGATCATCTCAAACTGGCTTCTTCAACACAACCATGAGCTCACTGTTTTCAACTAGACTCCACAATCACCATCACGGATGTGCAGCTGACAGATCTGCAGGAACTGTGTAATGCTATCATGTCAATATGGACCCAAATCTCTGAGGAATGTTTCCAGCAGCTTATTGAATCTGTGGCACAAAGAATTACGGCACCTCTGATGGTGAAAAGTGAAACCACACAGCCTACTTTTTGTATGCATCAGATTATTTTTCATAGTAACACCACACAAGCCTTATCCCCCATTTTCAGTAGTGCTACCACTTCATAGAAAAGAAGCTTTTTCTTTAAGATTAATCAAACTTTGTTTCTTCTAAAAAAAGAAAAAAACATTCATTCAGGTCAAATCACCAAGACAGTGGGACAGTGAGGAAATCAAAACTCACAGCATATTTGAAAAACAGTCAAATTCTTCATAGAAAAACACTCAAATTATCCCCAGAGACAAGAATGGCCCCAGATAGAACTAAAGGTTTAGTAACACATTTTAAATTTGACATGCTTATTTTGAGAAGACCAGAATATTGGATCCCCACGGCTATTTTTAAAGCGCTGCTCTGTGCACACTTCATCCTTCATTAGGAAATGGGACAAGTTCCCTGTTTTAGTCATAATAACCACTGGTAGGTCCAGAGAAATGATTTCTCTGTGAGATTATCTCCACGATCCTTGGGTTCAAGCATTCGATCCTTTTAAAAAAGCAATAATGTGAGCTATAATGAAACATTTGTAATTAAATATCCATAAACATACTAGTTATTGACTAATGTGATGTGTTCAGGACACAGAATGACTCATCCAATTAATATAGGAAGTAGATGCATTCAGAGTGTACCAATTACAAATGAGCCCTATGAACTTAAACAGGGCTAAAAATATGCAAAACTGTGAAATAATATAGTGGTTTAGTCTTTATTATATACACACATATATATATTGGATAACAAATGCTTTTTATAGACATTTTTTAGTCATTTAATAGTGAAGGATGTGCTTCAGATTTGGTGTCTCAACAGGACATGTTGTAAAGTCTGTGCTGATTCTATCACAGTGAAGTGATTCAACAATTAAAGTGTTCCAGTTTGAAAATGGACTGTGTGTTTTCGAGTCCCTGTTTTTTAGGTGCGCTGAGGCGTTAAACTTTGAAGCTAACACGATGTGACCACTTTTGTTTTGGGAGTCTTTTATAGCAGCAGTGTGACAGTGCAGATAACAGTTTATAGCATTCAAATCGATGCACGTCAGAGTCTTTTTCTTATGTTTGCAAACTAGCTCATACTTCTCCTATGAATTAACTGCAGGCCGACAATAAAACTACAGTTTATGATCCATAAAATGAGACTTTGTTCCAGTAATTTGCCCCGATCATTCACACCGTCTTCTGCTTTGTTTCACTCAAAACTCAGAGCCCACAGGAGCTACTAAGTGCTTCTCATTAGATATCAGCACATCAAGAAGTCTTTGTCACTGACACCCCGGCCAAAACTCTGTGCAAAGTCCTGCCCATAAGTCAGAACATTTTCAACTGTGTCAAGGAAGACGGTGTTAAGCTCCTTGGAGTTGTAGTTGAGAACAAAATGAGACACTGAAAATGTTCCCACACTTGTACCAACTGCACCCCTTAAAACTTTAAGCTCTCATCATCAATCTAAGCACAGGGGAGGCTTGTTCTGCTACGTTCAGGTTATGTTTGTACAGCACACATTCATATATTTCCTCTCATTTCACTAGAGCCAAAGCCCACTGCAGATTTTAACCCTGTTCATCATTGCAGTGATGAGCATGAGATCCCACAAGCAACGCTCATCTCAGCTGCTCAGTCCGCTCCGCTGATCTGCGTGGGATTAAGGAGACGTTGGCATAATATTATTTCTGACCAGGGAGATAAAAAATTCTTCATTGCTTGTTGCTTTTTCTCTTTTCCCAACTATCTGCCAAGGAAAACTTTGGCCTATTAATTTTTTTTTCCATGTACATTTGGATGATGAATTAACTGAGTCATTATTACAGTTGAGTATCCTCTACCTGCCCTCAGATCTTATGGTGTGTGACCATTTATGCTGCCTTCACATTCATTAAGGAGAAAATGCACTACCTAATATTTCATTCCTTCACAGTTAAAAGCCGATAAAGCCGAGCAGAACAAGATCAAAAGAGCATTTCTGCACTTGTCAACACTAAATCTTCCTTGTACTGACAGATACAGATGATTTATCTAGCTCCTTAAACGTTGGAGTCCTCTGGGATATGTGCTGTATTGGACAAAAAATCACATTTTAAATGCATTTTAGCTTTTCCCTTTGCTAGCATTCATAGTTTTCTACTGTTGTGAATATTATGTAATGTTGACTGACAAGGAAAACTTTATTTATCTATTCGTTGAAACCTCCATCGTTACAGAACCGACACTTCCAGTCCAGTCCAGTGGGTGGCACTGTTGCATTGACCAAGTGGTTAGTTGCTCATTCTACGCAGCTCTGACATGTCGTTACCTAACAGCACTCTTGTAATAAATAAATAAAAAATAATATCCTAAATTATGTGTTAATTATGTCTTATTTACGTTTAGGGAATAATAATAACTCATCAACATTATGAAACTCTCTCAGGAAGACAAATAAAGCATGCGCAGTAATGCACCTTTATACTCCAATGCCTGCATCTTGTTCTGACCTGCAAGCAGTTTGGATTGTTCCTAATTTTAACTCAACAAAAAAAAATCTCAACAAGTATCCCTGCTGTTATAAGTGGGCATGCTCAGAGTCCACAGAGTGTGACTCTCTGAAGCCAGCAGCCATGGGAGCTATCCACAAATCACTGTTATGAACAGAAGCATTCCTCTGTCCTCCAGGGTATATAAGGCTTCATTTGGTTTGCGTCCATGATATATGTTGAGGGCAAGAAGTCATTTAGCTTTCAATTTATTAGCCTGGTGATTTATGCACGCTGCAAAGGTAGCAGTGGTGTCTCCCACTCCTTCTCTCCAGCCCCCACTGTCCCCTGCTCTCCACCACTTTCAGATTAGACTCTAATAATTTGGTAATAGATGATGTGAAAGAGGAGAAAGTTCAGCAATTAGAAAAAGTCAACAGAAAAACATGGGTTTACAGTTTCTTTGGCTGCACTTCATTTATCACCAGTGTTATAGTCACTCAGAGCATGATGAAGTGCCGAGACCACAGCAACCTGCACCATAGCTGGACTCCATATATTAGAGAAACAAAAACAAAACCACTAAAAGAATATCTACAATAAAAAATGATGGTAGAAAATCAGAGGTGTATCGGTTTAGGTTCAACAGCAATAAGAGACACAATAATTCAGCTGTTTCTATTCTCACCAACACAGAAATTTTATAGCTGCATTTAACATGCATCCTCTACCATTGCATAACATGAGCGAAAACAAAAGTCTTCAAATCCCTAATACAAAACAGAGATGGTTGCAGTTTTACAGATTTGGAAAGGTCTGTAGTTTCCAGTTTTAGCAGATTTGCAGTGCACAAGCATTTTACAAGGTGTCGATTGTTGCCCGGAGATCAATGTCTTTCTTCTGACTAACAGCCCCGCTCGGAGCCTCTTCCCATGACCACCGCTGGGATGGAGGAAGCTCTGTTACCAAATGACTCACTGGGAAAAAAAACAACCTGAAGTGTTTGGCAGTGTTCAGAGAGGCTTTGTGAGTAATCGCCATCCACATCCTTGGACACTTTATTTGCTCTCACTCTCACTTTTTCCATCAAGCAACTTTGCAGAACCCTAGTTTCATCATGCCAGAACCCTGAGATAAAAACTGAGGAAATTTAGAACACACAAATAAACCCGCTCTGCTATTTATAAACATCCGCATCTGCAACTCAAACCAAAGTCCTCAATTTAGCACAATTGCTTTGCCTTCAAGGGGATGGTGGCAAAGTGTTTCTCTTTCTGCTCCCTAGTTAGCAGACTGGTTTATTTTTGCTGATGTGATCACATCCTATCATGCATTAGGTTTTGTCAGGTGTACCATGACAGTGTGGAGGAGGTGCAGAGAGTGTATCTGCTGACGGGGCTGACGTACCAACTGTGACACTCCCACTCCATCGATAATGTACAAACCAGATGGAGGAGAGCTGGGAATGAGACATGGGAATGTGCAGGATTGTGGCATAAGATTTTGACAGTGAGCATATCACTACTGAACCTCTAGTAGTGTTTTTTCTTCCTAATAGGTTTGTGATTTTTACATCATGGCTCCATTCATTCGTCAGACCTGGGGTATTTCTTTTACAAGGGCTTTAAAGGCCTTTGAAGTACCTGCAGGGATGTTTTATGAATTAGTAACTTTTTAAAGTACATAAAACTTGTTCTGAAGTAATCGCACAATTGGTTTGTTTTTTTGGGGGGTTTTTTAATCAGTGAATGCAACAGTACTATTGTGTTGTTGTAGGTGGTTACTTGTAACTGTTTTATTGAGGGCTGTGATTCCCAATGTGCAACTCCAGGAAATTATGCCCTTAATATGTATAAACCTGAGTGGTCATGTGATAATTAATGCAGTGGAAAAGAAAAAAAAAGGTTGTGACAACCAAATGTGAGAGCATTGAAGCAGGATGGACTTTGGTGAAACTGCTAATTACTAATAAACTTTTTTTAAATACTGAAACTACAAGTAAATTCTTGCTTAAAGTATGTACAACACACAAAGTTCAGCACCCATCAGCCCAAAGATTCATGGGATTACAATGTTTAGGTTAAAAAAATAACAATTTAGCAGTTTTTTAATGTTTCCATTTAAATTAAGTTGTTTAATTCAATTATGTTTTATTTATGTAATGATGTAGTGCCAAATCACAACAACAGACGGTGAGACCTGAACAGTTCAGGGTTACTGTTCAGGTCTTACTGGATGAAGTGGTCTTATAATTATACAGTATATGAGGCACAGGATTGCCTGTAAGTAAATAGATCATGAAAGTAAATAGATCATGAAAGGTTTTCTGAGTCATTTCATGACTTGACTTTTGCGTACGTTTGACCAATATCCCTGACAACATTTTAACTGTAGTGGTAAAATGGCAAATTGACCCATTCTTTACTTTTATAGTATACTTGAACACATAGAGGTTTATACGACATACCTCATTTACACAGGAACTTTTCTCTAGACCTTAGTGCTTCTCTATCTAACATTCACACACCAATGGATGCAAAGAGCAACTTTGGGTCTGGTCTCTTGGCCAAGGATTAACTTTCAGACTGGAGCAGCCAGCAGTTGCACCACCAACCTTCTTATTAGTGGATGACCTGCTTGAGCTGCTGACTCAAAGCCTCTGCAGAGTAGTCCAATTATCATGCTGGAGTAAAACAGATAATAATTTCCACTGAAATTCAGAAGCCTAGAAGAAATCAAAATAATATTATACCTGATTACTGCAAGGTGTTTTTAACTACAGTAAAAGCCTATTTAATGTCACAACTGCCGGTGGTTGCATGGTACATATTCCTTTTTTCATCTCTGTTTTACGACTTCAAAAAATCTTGCAGATGGTAAGAGCAGTTTTAAGCTGCAGATGTCTACATATTACAACAACAAGCAAGCCCTCATCATCCAAATGAAGCTCATACTTCTGCCATGACTGTTGGTTATGTATTGGAAAGTCTAGTCAGATAACATTTTCATACCTTTTCTCCTTTAACTTGAAGTCAAACTTCACATCTTGAAACTAGCTGGGTGGCCATCACGACCACACAACTTCCACATTGATGAGTTAACACATCATGAGAAAAAAAAAAACAAAACAAAACACCAGCAACACAAAACCTGCTATCTACTATTCAATGGAGATAAGGGATGGGGGATAAATCTGTCACAGAATAGTGTCCTCTTGACTAATTTCTGTCAACCAAGAGGGAGAACAAGTGGGGCTGAAGGGCTACTATTCCAAAAACAACATAGCTGGAAAGGTAGCCTATTGGGTCCTGACAGATTGGTCTGCCTAAAAAACGAGGAGGAGGAGGTCGCCTTTAACTGACACATGGGGAGGAGCAGAGGTGAGCAGAAATCTGGAGGAGATGGGAACACAGCTGCGGTTCAGGGGAGAGTTAGTGTCTACTTCCAAAGGCTTCCCTGGGAGTCTGAATTTATTGGTGCCCACTGGTTGAAAGCCACCTAATGATACTGTCATAGAGGGATCTATCTATCTATCTATCTATCTATCTATCTATCTATCTATCTATCTATCTATCTATCTATCTATCTATCTATCTATCTATCTATCTATCTATCTGTCTATCTATCTATCTATCTATCTATCTATCTATCTATCTATCTATCTATCTATCTATCTATCTATCTATCTATCTATCTATCTATCTATCTATCTATCTATCTATCTATCTATCTATCTATCTATCTATCTGTCTATCTGTCTGTCTGTCTGTCTGTCTGTCTGTCTGTCTGTCTGACACCCTTCACACCCCTCCTCTGTTGTTTTTGGCGCTGGATATGATGCTTTCCTTTGCGTCTTTGGTCCTGATCACTCCCCAGGTGCTCCACCGCCACCGCCACCCCCACATCCCTGCCTATCATCCCTCTTTAAAGTGTTCTTTCTCATGTGCAGCTGGAGCACTCTGTTTGACCTCATCTCTCCTCATAGAGGCTTTATTAATTGGAGTTGTGGTGGGAGTCCCCACAGCACGTGTGGTTAGAGCGAAGAGCCACCCTCATCACTTAACGTACTGCAAGTCTCAGTGACATGCCATGTTATGTTGTCGTCCAGCCTGTGCTCTGCCAGTGTTGTTTTAATGGGCTTGAAGCCAGAGATAAAGATGCAGCTGTTACATTTCTAACATTAAATTACTTTATTTCATACAAAGACCGATTACACTTTAATGGTGTGTGTGTGTGTGTGTGGGGGGGTGTCAAATCAGTTACATTTTTTTCTTATTTTTTTACTGACAGCACGATTGTGAGCCAACATGCACCTTCAGAGCACTTCTGGATATGGGAGCGCTCCAATAAAAATACTCATGCTCATTCCACAGATACCTCAATTTACTGTAAAGGTTTTGCAAGAAAGCCCATTTTTTATGCTGTTGTGCTTTGTAGAGTTTGTCCCACATTTTTTATTTGAGTATTTTTATGGAAACATATTTGACTGAGAGGTTAATTTATGTTCTCTAGAGTCATAAAGCATCAGCAATGTGACAGGTTTTTTTGTTGTTGTCAAGATAGTTGAGACAAAATTGGGGGAAAAATAATCAGAGATCAAAGGCATTTACCTATTCAAGATTTGTAGCTTTTTCACCAGCAGATAAAAATCCAGTAAAATTTGAGGAGAGCTGGGTCTGCTTATTATCAAGTAATTACACTGTTTCTGGAAAGAAATGCTGTAGTTAAGTTGTATGAATGTTATTTTTCAGTGTTTGAGCGGGAAATAAATCAGTCATATATGTCTATTATGTCCATGTAAAATTTAACATGTCTGTTTTTCTTTTCATGTATATTTTGCATTCATGAAATATGAAGTGGAGGACACTCCTAAATGTACAGCACCATCAAACGATATTTTGAAAAGGAAGCATTTAATCTTAGTGCTCCTACATTGTTAGTGGTGGTCCTGCACGTTCAGCTGTCTTCTAAAATGTTTGGTGAACCAATTTCTCACTCTGTGTCTCAGATAAAGTGAACATGACTGGCTACTTTATTTGGTACACCTTCATCAGGTACACCTGCGACCATTTTAGCAAGCAAACCTGTGTATGCATCTGTGGCCACTCTATTAGGTACACCTTTGGACCCTTTCTTAGGTATACCATGCACCTTTTAAAATGGCCACCCACTTTATTAGATACACCTCTGGCCATTTTATTAGGTATATCTGTGGGCATAAAAAAACACCACTTTATTATGTATACCTGTTATCACGTAATCAGGTGCAGCTATATATGTAGCCACTTTATGCCTTAAAAAAGTTGCAGCACTTTCGGTACATCTGTGTGTCTTTTAAAAATGGCTGGACACTTTACTACGTACACCTCTGACCACAACATTAGGTATAAATGAGGCCATTTGATTAGGTACACAATTACCAATTTTTTTAGGGACACCTGTGTACTGAATAAAGTTGCTGGCCAATATATTAAGTACAAATGGCCACTTTATTAGGTACATCTGTGCTCTAGTAAAGTGGCTAAGCACTTTTTCAAATTCCATCCTTTTTATCCAACCTGTTAACCTGCACCTTTTAAGCAGCAAGGCCTAGACCAGGTCTGTCAGAATAATCCTACCACCGTTTCTTCATAAATTGTACTGTCTAGTAAGGAGTAAAATGCACAACTATGTAACCCTGCTAAATGCAGAAGCATTAAATTGCTTCTGCAGTTGTTTGCATAGTTTCAACTCTGGAAAAGTAACTGTGGAAAACTGTAATTTAGTTTATTGTAAAGTTTCATAGTCACTAACAATCTACAGGTTGCTATTTTCTCCCCGGAGATTTCACAGTTGTTTAAATGCATATTTCTATATACGTGAGAAAGTAAACACATGTCCATCCAAATGCACTTCTGTATAAGTGTAGGGGAGGGCATTAGTGAAGGCCCTGCTCCAGCTACTTTGGTGCCCCAGGTGGGATTAGGATTTGGTGCCAGTAGTGTGGGCAAACAAACAGCAGAGTCTGAAAGGCTATAAAAAAAAAGTTTATGTGAAAGTCAGCTCCAGAGCCTTTATGTATTTTCTTCTCAGCTGTTTATTGCACTGTGAGCAGTGTTTTTAGCAATGCATGAACCACACTGGATATTACTGACAGGCTTTTAAAGATCAGATGTAATGAAAACAAATAGATCTTCCTCTTCTTTGGTGATGTTCCAGCTTGTGCCCTGTATGACTTTCTTGAAGTCAGTTGTCTGTTTCTAATCCAAGCTGTACAATACTCTTCATAGGACCATTTTCATACTCTGCTTTGACAGACATGTAATCAGATTATGATGTATAATTTTTTGACTTGAGTTCCTTCAATGATGTTATATTAGACTGGTCACTATGTGCCATGTCACAGTGCAGCACCTGTCGATCTCCTACAGCCCAGCAAAATGTGATAAAGCTACTGTAGCTCTGTGAACAGATATTTTCATTGCATGGGTCAGTGCACTGGTCTCCATGCTGCAGCAGCATGGGTGAATGCGTGTGTGGTCTGCTGGATGGCAGCATGCTTTATAGCCAGCAGAAGGCATGACTCAGTGGTACCGAGGCATTAGATAAAGCAGGACCATAAAATGTATTTGGATTATGCTCTAGTTTTTCACTGACAGTTTAGAAATCAGTGAGCTTTTGTTTTTTCTCAATACAGAGAATACATAAATTGTGTTTTGTGAGTAACATTTGGCCAGTGAAACTCTTCCTCAAGCTCTCGGAGGAGGGTCTGTGTTTGTTTTGTGTGTGCAAGTGTGTGTCTGTGTGTGTTTTAAGCCGAGATTATACTGCTGGGATGCCAGTTCTTCACAGTCCCCACATCACCCAGAGTTTCCAAGCTGTGAAAACATACTGGGCGTTTGTTGGTTCTTAGTGGCTAATAAGGTGTCATTGTCCGGTTGAGCTGTCTGATATCCCGCAGAGTCATTAGGATCACATGACGAGATTTAACAGAACATCCATTACACTCACACTCATGCCTCTACACATCTGCACTTCTTTGTGTACAACATGAGCCTTTCGCTTCTCAAAAAATGATATTTTTATTAGATAAGGAAGGGGCAGAGATGGGCTCGGCTTTGCTGCATTTCTCAAAGTAAATTTGTATTCTGCTCCGTGAAATCTGGCTTGAGCCACGATTAGAACCTGTAACATCAAAGCGCCGAGGCTTTCAAAGGCTTTCTTTTACAGCTAACTTCAGCAGTCTTGGCTCCTATGTGTCCAGACAGCTTATAAAGGGCTGTTTTCATCATCACTTCCCAATTCAACACCCCAAATCTCGCCATCCCCCGCTATCAGAAAGAACCCTGATTACGATGTCTGGTTTCTCCACAGACTGGGACATTTTGAGAGTATTTCAGAGGAAAAAATGTGGTCATCCAACTCTGCTGCTTGACCTTGTTAGTCCCGAGGGCTGATTAGACGCTATCTGGAGCTGCTCTTTGAAGAGCGCACCTCTGTCTTTTCTCATTCCGTGCAGTTGATCCATCTTGGCGAGCTGGCACTGGACTCATTGCGGTTACACTTTAATGGAGTGAACATGAATATCACTGTCAATAGTGGGAGACTCATACATGTGGAGGGCTGTGGTTTGTTATTTCAATAGATATGAGAAGGTTGATAGAGAAACACGGCCTTCCAAGACCTGAGCAGAGAAAATAGACAGGTCTCTGTGGATCTCGCTCTCACTCAGTGCTTCGAGAGTGAGAGCCTGAGTTGCGCCTGCCTTGATGTGACCTCAGGGAGGCGTGGTTAATGACGCTCTGGGGTCACACATGACTGGCTTGTCAAGTTGCATGAATCGGTAATATGCATTTGACTTTATCACAACAGCCACTCATTGCTCATTGATAAGGGAAAAGGCTTTCTTCATCTGTCACGTGCCACTACTCTAGGCTGAGCAGTAAGAAAGCAGTCGGTGCTGCTTATCTCCTCTTCGTGCACTTCAAGCCCTGAGAGTCTGTAACTGACCGATGAAGGTTTTGTCCTTATTGAAGATCAACACGGAGGAGTTGTCCTGTGATGACATCATATTCTCGAGAAGCAGCTGTGTTTTCTCAGAGTTACTTCAGCAGCAAAGAGCTGAACTCTGGAGAAAGATCTGCCAAGAAATGTAAATGTAGCATGGGTGTCCATCCCAGTTTCTGCATTACTGCTTTTTAAAATGAGGAAAGATGTGGACTCCTCGTGAACTAAGTGTGCACTCACTTTGAAATCACAACTCCTCTGGCACAAGTGTGGCTGCAGAAGTTACAAAGCTTAGTTCACGTGTGCAGACGCAGGAAGGCAACCGACTGAAACTCCTCAGTGATACAATACAGTGTAGTCATAAATATCTGAGTTGTAAAAGAAGATAACAAATAGCAACGAAGCACTGCGCTACACTTCCTTTGTAAGCTGTAACTTATTTTTAAAGGCACGATAGTGGAAGTGTTGAGTATCATAATTTATATATTTATCATGGTTTTTATCTAAGAGAGAGATCTGCAGCACTTAATCATTCAAGCAAATTTTTTCCAGCACTTGAATGAATGTGCTTTGCGACAGTTTAAGTACATGACACATGGATTGACATTAAAAAGATGAAGGCTTCATTCATTTGAACACTTTATTTCATTTCAGTTTAAAGGAAACAGCTCAAAAAACAGTAAATATAAAACTGGATTGTCTCTTTTGTACAGCAGAGATGATTGTGCAAAGTTTTACACCAGAGATTTATTATACTAGACAGATACACTCACCCTGATGAGGCCTTAGCTATTCTGATTTTTTTTTTTAAGTCGTACAAATCTCTGAAAGTCACAATCTTTAATTAAACATTTCACATGTACTTTTTAACAAAGGAAAATGAGTGAATGAATGAGCATGCATGTTTTGCAATAACAAATTTCAAACACAGTTTATTGTCTCTTTAGTTAAAATGTAAAAGTTTTGATACAAGGAGGAAACCGCTCACTTAAACAAGCCTGTTTCCCTCGGAACAATACGTCTACTAAGTCTCAGGCCTCCACGAAGATGTAAATGGATGTTTGGTAGTGTTGTGACCTTCGACCCTGGCTGACCCCCCCTGTTTCCTGAACCAGATGCTGCTCCTGTGGACTACACTCTTCCCAACCTAAACAAAGTAATCCTCCACTAAACAAGATGGATATTGTATCACCAACCTAGTAAATACCAGAGAGCCAAACACACAAAGCTGCCCTCTTTTCATCTCTCTGGCTGGAAACAACAGGCAAAAAAATAATTTCCTTTAGTTTTGTCCAGAGTGAGCAAGCACATAACAATTTGAATCTAACACTGTTTTACATGAATTTTCCCCCCAATGTTACAACTAAAATAGCCCTCTAGGTTCTTAAAAATAATCTTTTACACTATATGGTAAAATGTGAGATGGGATCACTTATCCCATGCAAATCTATATGGCCAATATCTGCAGATGTACCCCCACAATTTACTATAGTTGATTCTTAAAAAGAGAACAGCTAGTGGAGATTGTAGCACACACAGTGATCCGAAGTTGGATGATGGATGAGCAGTTGGCTTGTTTAAATGATGGATTGGTGAAAGGAAAGAAAGACCTCATCCTGGATCATTATTGCTGTGTTTTCTCATTTTGAAGACCTTTTTAGCACAAACAGCATCAACACCAGGATCCTAGCAAAGTCTTCCTTTTGCACTCCCCAGCCGTGTAGAGGCATGTTATGCTTAAGCGGGTGAATTAAATCTCTTTCGTTAAGGAACTTTTGCGTGATACACACCGATTCTTAGGAATAAACAAGACATGACACCTGCACACGTGCCAGCGTTATATCTGTTGTGTGCGCCCGTTTCTACTAATTTATTTAGTCTGGTTTTTTATTCCAGTCTCAGTTTGATTTTCTCTCCTGTTCAACTACAAACTTATGTTTTTAATTCTCATGTCTTGTGTGTCATTTTGCTATGTGAACTTCTTCATGTGTCTTTTTTCCCCGTTTTGCTTGGAAAGGAAAACGGGGAAAATGCCTTGATCAGCCTTTGACTTTTCGATTCCTCCCTCACTGCTAGGAGCCTAATTAAATTCAGCTCTTCTTTCGTGTTCTGCTTTTCACTTCATTTTATATTTTGATGTCTATTTTGCAATCATAATAATCAGGCAATCATGAGAAATAGCACCTTATGCTGCCTTTCCCAGCTCTGGCTTTGCAATGAGGGCTGTGCTGATAGTTGCCGAGATACTCCCGCCCCTCGACTCACGTAATTCATCTTGTTGACCAATCCCGTCGTTCCCCCAAAAAAGTTTACGCCATGCAGCCTATAAGAACTGCTTAAGTATCTCAAGTAACAGAAAAGACTTGTCTTTCCCGTAACCCATTTATGGATTCGTTGGTGCCTTCAAAGCCTGGTAGAGCCACAGGTGGACTAACTCTTTGACTTCATGAGAGGGAAATAATTTTGGGGGGACACTTTCTGGCCGCCATCGACCCAGGTGGAGATGTCTGAGGAAAATCTGGGGGAAGAATCGGGCAGCTCCCCAGTCTCTCCTGTGGACAGCCTGAGCAACAGCGAGGGGGAGCTGGACAGACAGCCGAAGAGATGTGGGAGGAAGAGGAGACCGAGCAGGAAAAATGGGGAGGACTCAGATAGCCCGACCCCTGGGAAAAGAGGGAAGAAGTCCAGCAGCAGCAGCCCCCAGTCTTTCGAGGAGCTCCAATCGCAGCGGGTCATGGCCAACGTCCGGGAGCGACAGAGGACCCAGTCTCTGAACGAGGCTTTCGCGGCTCTGCGGAAAATTATCCCCACTTTACCTTCGGACAAACTCAGCAAAATACAGACCCTAAAACTTGCAGCCAGATACATCGACTTCCTCTGCCAGGTGCTGCAGAGCGACGAGCTGGACTCCAAAATGTCAAGCTGCAGTTATGTGGCTCACGAGAGGCTGAGCTACGCCTTCTCTGTGTGGAGGATGGAGGGCGCTTGGTCCATGTCAACATCTCACTAGCACCTGGAGAAATCATGCCCAAAATGGTACGCTTGGCTTTTTTCAACTAAAACTGCATGACTGGAAAATAAATAAATAGACTGTTTTATGGCTGCACATTACAGTGGTGTAATTCAACCTAAGCAGCTTTACTTTGTACACTTTTCCTTGTGTCTTTCTGCAGAGTTTCGTGACTTAGCGAATGCCTTATTTTACCTACAGGTGACTGCTGAATCTACTACTCACATTCTGAAAAGGGACAATCTGGAGTCCAATGCTGGATACATGGGATCGCCTAACGACATCAGAAGTTATGTGCAGAGGCCCGAAAGGGACTCACAGCCGTGTGTGTTAGCTCCATACACCCCAATTCTGGTGTGTTTTCGTGCTGTTGACGACGAATGTTTAAAATTTCGCCTTTTTTAAATGCATGCCTTTGGGCTTTATTTCTGTGGAGGTCAAAGTGCATTATTGAAGTCTCAGTTTTTTTTGTTTTTTATTTTTCTCGTTTTTGTGTGTGTGCGAGAGAGAGGGAGACTGTCAACTGGTGGTGTGGCTCACATTACAGGCTGACTTTGTGGATCTAACCTGTGCAAAAAAAATATTTTTCAGAATGCATTTATTTATTTATTGATGAAACGTGTTGGAGAATAGATCCTGTGTCTGAAATAAATACGTTCCTATTTTTTATTATCGTTTTTTCAGTTTTGTAAATGTTTGTATATAACTTTTTTTTGCATTAAAGAAAGACGATGAAAGCTGCTTGCATTTGACTTCCCCCCCTTGTTTTTACCCAGCGTGCTTGCCAGTGAGGAGGGCGAAACTACTGCCAAGTAAAGCACGCTTACATTTGATAGTCAACATAAATTACATCTGAAATAAATTAGCTTTCATACATCACGTGGAGGGTGATTGCATTTGCATATCCATCAATTTAATGGTAAAACCTCCCACTATTGCCAGCTAGGAAAAACAGATGGCGTTATTACTGGCATGGATAGAAGTGTTGGATATATGTTTTTTATTATTATTATTATTTGTTGCACATCCAAAAAGAAAATAAATTTTTTTAAATCATAGTTTGGTACGCTTCTCACATATAACTAAACTATTTAAGGAAAGATTGAGGTCAACTCGTGATTTAAAAGACAGAAACGTTTTTATTGCAGCACAGTGTGTGCTGTTAAAAAAGCGCCAGTCAATCTAAAATTGCGTTTTAATTAAAACATTTTTTTGAAAGCCCCGTGCAGTCTCCAGTTTCTCTCTCACTCTCTCTTTCTCTGGCTTTGTTTACAGTTGGATTAAGGCCTGTGCTTGAAACTCGCCATTATAAGTAAATGAGTTACACTGAGGTCAGATGAGCCCGCTGCTGGACTCCTGCTACAGTCTCCTTTCTGCCAGCAGCTGAACTTCAGCAGAAGTTCACTTCAGGGGTTATAGGATTTCAGAAATTCTTTAGAAATTGTCGTTAGTTACAAAGGACGTGCCTTATGAGATCATAACTGAGGGAAAAAAATCGATTCACGTCTGGTGTAATTGCACATATTACATCAGCGGTAATTTAGCGACTTCCCCACGTTGTATAGCCTTGAAATGTATTCCTGCGCATTGTCACTAAATAAATCTTTCACAGTGCTATCGTGCTGTGATTGATCTCGGTGATCTGGGAAAGTCCTTCTCGCTGTCCAAATCAAAGTGCGTGCCCGTTTGAAGGTGTGTAATTGGCTTGGGAGGCATGTATGGTATTCCCAGATGTCTATGAAACTTAAGGAGGCCGTGAAGGTAGGCTGTGGGTCCCCGCGTGGAAGCACTGGACGTTCAGGGGAAATGCCTCCCAACTATGTATCAACAGCCTTTCCACCCC
>NW_024582481.1:892175-911693 GCF_018398535.1 Haplochromis burtoni
CCGAAATGTTTACTGTGAACCATTTCCACTATAGCATCAGATAAATAATCAGGGCCCACAGCAAATAGAAGCTGTGACCAATCCCCATATTTCAAAAAGCCCATAATTTCCTTTTTAAAAAAAAAAAATAACAATAATTTCCAATTCAGGCCTTAGAAGCTACCTTAAATAAGTTTCCTCTCCCTTTCTCGGAGGAGAGGAGTTGGCAATTGACACGGTGCAGAGGCACAGAATGAAACCTATTTAGAACAGATGTTAGTATTTTTTTTTTAAAAAGTCACGTGAAATGAGCAGATGTTCAGACTGTGCAGAGACTCGCCGTGCAGCGCAGTGCAGTGCTGTGCACAGAGAGCTCGGAGCAGCTCCTCTTAGCAGCCTGTGGCACTACATTCAGATCATCTAGTACAGGTTTGATTAACGTGGATCGATTAAAGGGAATAATGTGGATGTGACTGACCGTGGAAAGACAAAGGTAGGCTGTCAGAAAGGTCGCTCTGCATTGCTCGTGATGTTGCCTAACGTTGCCTAACGCTACACTTGCTGTTTATTTGTCTGTAAGAAAATGCAGGCAAATAAAATACAGAATGTTTTTTCTTTCAAAGCTGCCACCGCTACCAGGCCTACTGCAGTCAAAGTTTCACACTTCTTTGAAGCGATGTGTGTGTGCGTGCGTGCGTGCGTGTGTGTGTGAGGGGGGGAGGGGGGGAAGAGAATTTATCATCCAGCCATTTTGGGGAAGAAAGAAAAAAGAAAAGAAATGCATGGCACACATAAATCCCTGACAGAGGCTGTAGCACTACTGCCGTGTGATCATCGGCTGCGATTCATTTTTGTTCCGATCCCCCTTTCGCTTATAATTTGTATAAAGAAATCTCACGAGTTACCAGTGAAGCTCGTATAAGCTGTGTCAACGTGAAACTATGAAAACTTTTAATTACAGTTTATGAAGTTAATATAATAATAATAATAATAATAATAATAATAATAATAATAATAATAATAATAATAATAATTATTATTATTATTATTATTATTATTATTATTATTGAAATGCTAGATTATAGCCAAAAATCTTTCAAACTTTAACTTTTATGTTGGGCTTTGATTGTTTTATCCTTGTTGTTTAGTTTAAATTGATTGCAGTTTGATACATCACGTTATTCATGTTACTCAGTTACTGTTCTTAAATCAGACTACAATTAATATTAGTAATTATTTGTATTATTTATTTATTTATTTCAATTTATTCTTTAGCAAGCCCATTTTAAAAAATCGATAACTTAAATAAAACAACAATTTGTCACTAAAAAATCAATAATAATAATAATAATAATAATAATAATAATAATAATAATAATAATAATAATATAATAATAATAAAAAACACGTATTAACTTTTGTTGGCTAATTCTGACCAGTCACAACATAACTGTCAATTCTACCCCTAAAAAGAAGAAGCAGGTGGAGTTGACTGCTTCCTCGGTTATTAAGACCAAATCCCTGTTTCCTGAAGCTCGAAAAGCCAAAGCTCCTTTCAGACCCACACAGACACCCTCAACAATGCCCCAGAACGCGAACATATTAAAGCCAGGAGTGGGTGAACTGGAGTCGGGATCAGATCTCAGGGTTGCACTTGAGGAAGGGAAACAGAGGAGAGACTAAACACAGAGAGACAGCTACAGCGCATAATCCTGCGTTTGGAGTCTGATGATTACTGAATGCATTAACGTCTATAATAATTGAGAAGAGATTTTATGTAAGGTTAAGTTGTTCACCACTAAATAAATAAATAAAGTAGCCATATTGTTCACCGACATCTTCAAGGATACATGTGAGTAAGCTCTTAACATGTGACTACAACAAGATACGTTTTAAAGATGGAAAAACATCGTTTAGTCCAAGAAAGAAAAAAGTGACAGGGAGAATCTGTATTCAACGATGAGCTCTCAGCAGATGGCACCTTGCATTACCTGCTGGATCCTTTGACTTTTGCTATTGTGGAAAAAGAGCATTAATATATTTTTTTTTGTGTGAGATGTCAAACAAAATAAACTTTTTTGATTTTATTCTACATTAAAATATATTCACAGCAAAAGTAGATATACAAGAACACAATTAATTAAATAAAATCATGGTTTGTTCTGGGAGAGTCTGAATTCCTTTGATTTTTGGTGCTGGTACTGAAAATGCGTCACGTGCTAAAAGAAGATGAATTTTTCTGTGGAGATTTTTTTAGTTTTTTAGTCAGTTTACAATGTGAAAGTACCCTCAGCTCACAAGAATCTTCCCTCATGTAAAACGAATGAATCTTCAAAAAGTTTGATTTGTCTTTACGTACAGTCAGGCATGTTTTAGAAAATGCACACTGGCACAAGTGGAGGCACACCCAACGTTTGAAAATATATTTACAATTTATGTCAGTGCATGTGAACCCAAACAGAACTATATGTGCCAAAAATCTCCCTTTCTGACTGTTGTGTCTGAAAGAAAGTCACCTTTTCCCACTTTTGTAATAATCTCCTGAAAATATCTCAGACTGCACTTTAAAAATCTCATTTTAGTTCTTCAGAGAGCTTCAGTTACAGTAGCAAGTGCTAAGAACTGCTGTAGAACTACATCGAGAAGAGGCTTTCAACATATATATTTTTCCCCTGCATTTAAAATAAATCACTTTGATCGAAGACAGCTACTAATGCTGTGTCTCCAACCTGCCAAAGAAACATGTGTTCAGAACATAACACATTGCTCTCCAGGTACGGCAACATTTGAAGTTTAAATAATGCAGACAGGCACCTGTGGTGCACTGACTTGATTTAAAGACATGAGATGAAAAAAGTGAAAGGAAAGATTGTGAAGGGAAAAATGTTGACAAAATTTTTTTTTTTTAAATTTTGCTGATTAATGCCTTTAAAGAATGCACAGTCTTGTGATATGACAGATAGAATTTTTTGTATGCAATTTTTTAAAAAATGAATTTGTGAAAAAGTGGAAAAAAGAAGGTTAAAACTTTTTCGTGGGTTATTTGTTTCTTTTCTTCAAAATAAAAGTTAGTTTGGAATTTTTTAAGATTTATTTTCTTACTTTGCAGTCACACACAGTTTAAAAGTTTAAACATTTTGTCTAAAACCATGACAGAACTTATGGTGAATGATTTATGTCGTAGTTTGATCAAAATTTCTTGACATCTTTGTGCATATTAGAAGAAACTGTATGTGACTGCCTCAGGAAAAAGTTAAACGGATACTTTTGCATTTGCTTGGACTCTTGTGGGCACACACACACACACACACACACACACACACACACACACACACACACACACACACACACACACACACACTGTCTGAGCCAATTAGAGATGTCAGCTTCAAATCTGAACCACAACAGGTCACCACTTTATAACAGCAAAAGACACACTGATCCTGAGGAATGACATCACGATTTTGGCATTTGCCATTTGATTGTTTCCAGGATCAAAACTATCCAGAGGGCACAATGAAAACGTGTGCACCTTGTGTTTAACCTTCATTGCGTGTAATGTGTGCCACCCAGGCTGCAGACAAGACACGGATCACTGTGTTTTAAGGGTATACACAATGATGTCACAGACAGGAAAAGGCTGGAAGAGGCTTGGCACCTTCAGGAACTGGCCAAATCCCCATTGGCTCAGCAGAATCACTGTAATAATAAACAGGCAATCAGAAGGCAGCGTGAGCGTACACAAAGGCATTGCGAAACTTTGCAGATAATAAAAGCAGATTTTTCACTTGAGGGGGATGATTATTTGTGCTCTTCAGTTGTCCATAAATAGAGGGCCCCTCACAGGAAGTATAAACATACCGATGGAGTGGAGGGCAGTCATAGTCCAGTGCAGTGATTTCAAACATCGCTGTTTATGTTCAATCAGGATGGAGCGTAACTGTAGCCCAAGTTTGTGCATGAAATACCAAGAATTATTCTGTTTGGGGGAAAAAAACTCCATGCAGAAGGTAAAGTTTTTGAAGAGTGCTTCACTCAATTAAGGTGCCACATCTAGTAAAAGTCATAAAGCCTTGAGTTAGCTCCCTAATTAAATAAACACTGAAATGTCTTTACATTATTTTACATAAAATCCTGTGTCATTCTAAATGATCACTACAAACATATATGAATAAAATGATACAAAAGCTATTAACTTTATCTAGTTAAAGTAACCTCTTTCTGGATGTTAATTAGAGGAGAGCACAACTTATTCACACTCAGAGTAAAACATGCAGTCCTTGTGTATTGCCCAGAGGTCGATAGGCCTCTAATGATTCAGCATCCCTGCTCTCGTCCCTAGGGCGCTCCACTCCCTGGGAATTAATCCCATTGCCTTCATTAACCTGCTGGCCCACCAGTGTCCCCCTCCCCTCAAATGCTGAATCCCAGCACCACGCTGTCATGTTGATAATTGATCTGTTGTTACCTGTTTACAATGATCTCCTTATTCCTCCCCAACCATCTTCAATACTTTATTCTTATCTGTGCTCTCAGCAGGAAGCAGCATTATGTCAAAGCAGGGAAAATCTAATTGACCATCACCACAAAACTTTGTTGAGCATGCAGGACAAAGCAACTCTTCACAATTTATTATGTGTTTATAAACTGAAGGTGGAAAAAAGACGTATTTGTATCATCTGTAAAAGTGGAAGTGAAGACAGCCATGTCCAGAGCACCTTTTCTATAACCAAATCTCTCATCTTTTTTTTAATTTATAGAAGAGACAGATATAACAAATTAAATCTACAAAAAATGAAGCAATACTTGAAAGAAATCTATCTTTTGTTCTAATTCTCAAATATTTGAATGTCTAAAGGGTCTTTGGTTATACAGTGTATTAAGCAATAGTTTTTTTTAAGGTTTCTCAGCTTTCATGTTCTGTTTAAGCTATGACTCATAATATATTTCCTGCCATCCCAGCAGGGGTATTGGTGCAAAAGGCTGCCCCTTCAGTCCCACCACCGGGATCCTTCAGCTTGTCGACAGAGGAGCCAACTGGCCAGAGGATCAACAAAATGACATCAAGTACAGATAACAACAAAGAACAGTTGTATGTGTTACTAGAAGTGTGGGATGTCCCTGACTCTCTGCACTGTAATTATGATGTATTACCATGGTGAGCAACTACTCATTAACAAAATGTTAATTTAGGTGTTTTGAAGCTGCTGTCATGCGGTTGTGCTCGCTGACATAATTTTCAACTCTTTAAAAAGTCTGAACTATAGATTGTATAACAGAATATTATACGAATGGAGTGGAAACCCCGTCACAAAGTCACTGATGCTACGAGTGTAAGACAACATAAACATTATCTTATCTCCTCTATCTCCATGTCATCAGGGGGAGGGGGCTGGGCACGTCCCCCGCAAGAGATGACCGGCTGTTTTTGACCTTAGTGCTAAATCAAGTTCAAAGAGGACCACTGGTGTTTGGCAGATAGTTTTACATGAGGGCAGAGGGAGGACCATTTGTTTGGTCAACCTCTGGCTCCCCCTTTGATTCGCAGCTATCTTTGACCCCTGCCACAGTGACACCACTTAAGGCTCTTCATTTGGTCACAGTGGCCGGTCTGATGAAACATGTGAAATGACTGACTTTACTTTCTACTCAACTTAAGGAAATAATTTTTCTGAATTATATATAGATATATAGATATATAGATATATGATTGCATTATAGAAAAAACCAGTCCAGTCTATTGCAAAGCTAATTTTCATTAGATAAAAGGTTGTGTGAAAGTGTAATGTAAACATTTTTAATGAATAAAAGCCCCAAAACTTGGGGTGTAATTAATATAAAATGATCTAATAACATTGGTTGGCTTCAGATCCATGTTAAGATGGAAAAGTACTGCTTCAAAACTCATACAATGAATCATACGTTTACCAGCGGAAAGATTTTACACTTTTAAAATATATGAACAAGATGTCATAACTACATCTGTCATGTCAAAGCGGTAGTTCGGTCTAGGTTACTTTCTGCTGTCTTGGTTCCAAAGAGTCTGGTACAAGTGAACGTTATCCAAGAGCAAAGAAATATATGTGGAACACTATTTTTCCACGGACAACGTCTGAACACAACTGGAAACCCATCAGGAAAAACAGCGCTGTGTTTTTTTTGCATTACAAGTGTATTATCACATTATAAGAATGAATAACGTATCATGATCGGGTGCCTGTTATTTTAGGAGAAAAATCAGAGTATTAATAAAATGAGATTTTGAAGCAGGAGAATGGCTGTTTTGTGTGTGTGTGTGTGTGTTCTGTGCTCTTATGTTTTATTAACTAAAGGAAATGTATCGTTTAAAAGGGAGCGAGTTTTGATGTTTGGTGCACAGAAGAGAAGAAGCACAAATGCAGCTTTAGTGTGCCGTTCAGAAAACGCAACTTCTCATAGTATGAAGCCTTAATTCACTTGAACCTTGAAAATGTAATGCAGAAAGCTGGAGTTTCAACTGTCCTTGCAACCATGTGTTTCAGTGAGTAATTCAAGAGATGTTTAACAAAAAGAAATGCCTGCCAAAGTATCTGATGTGTTGCAGTGAGTCACCTTTTCTCACGCACGCACAAGTTTTCTCAGTTGTATTCTTATTTTGGTTCATTTCCCTGACCTTTAACACTTGCCCCAGAGAGATGCAAATGCCCAAAGAACATAATGGCTCCCTTCCTGTGTAAAAACTAGCCCGTAAAGAAAGATAATTAGGGTTGTCATGACAACAGAGTCCAGCGGGCTGATGGAGCAGGGTTCGCTTGCAGAACTTCAAACGGTATCAAAGCTCCGCGGGCTGGTACATGAGCTCTGGTTTGAATTAGGGCCTGACTTCCACATTCTCTCTTCAAATTCAAAATCTATATGGAACAGGGAGAAATGGGAGAAAAAGGGCCCAGCTAGTCCTGGTCCAGACAGACCAACAGATCTGGATTTCATTAGAGACAATTATCTTATCTGTTTCATCTCAATGCTGCCCCAAGGGTTGGCAGGCAGACCAGTGGGCTCTTTGCAGTTTGAGAAAGCCTGCAGCCAGCCAGAGGCCTGTGGATCAGGTCATTAAAACACTCCTGCCCCTGCTGCTAGTGATAAAATATTTTCATGCTTTTGTAAATAGATTTTCTTCTTTTAACCCCACAGGACACAAGATACACAAAGTTTCTAGCTCAGGATAAAAGTGTCTTCAGTTTTAAGAGGAGTCAGCCAAAATGTTAGTTTTGCTCTCAGGTGAAGCTGAACTAGTTTGCCTGCACTTCACTTTCCAGCAAAGCTGCTATTCATCATCACCATGGAGCCTGGCTCCTCTAGTATCCAGTCAACCTGTTAAAGCCTGTGTCACACACCTGTCAACGCAGCATGTAAAATACAATGGTGATGGTGGTATTCGTCACTGATGGTTTGCTCTAGAAATAAAATCCTGTTAGTCAAATTTAATCAGTTAAAATTGATGGTCAGCTCACAATTAGTTAGATTACACCTCCACGTCTCTCTGTTTAATATAAATCTAAAGCCAGGACACAATTAGCTTAGCATAAAAAGTCAATATAAATATAGAAAGGTGCATTGGCTCTGTCAAAATGTAATACAACCATATGTACACCAAACGACTTTTCTGTCCTAAACAAAAAAAAAAATGTAGACTAGATATGTCATTTTTATGATACAGAAAAATCCAGTGACTTTAGATTATGAACTGAATGTCAAGCTCAGGTGTCTAGCACCCACCATCCACACCAGCTATCAACTTACAGCTTCACTCTCTGCACTGATAATTGTGGTCCCTCCACAACAATTTGCCTGAAAATATAAAACAGACCGATGAAATGAAATTTCTAGGACACATGGTTGGGGATGAATACACACTTTACACTGTTTTAAAGCAATGTATGCAGCATGATTGTTTGTATCATTAAGTGACAATCAGTTTATAGCAGCTACAGTTTTTTAAATCTGTACTGCTTTTTTTAACTCGTTGCATAAGTTTAGGAAAGATTGTGCCTTTTATGGAATACTTAAGATGACTTGTGGCATGGGGCACAACATCACACCACTCACACGTGGACTCTGTACTCAGACTGTGGTGGACTCGCACTGTGGTTTTTGAATATCCTGGATCAACTGTCCATAGAGTTCATCATTTTTTGTGAAAGTTTGACGGTTGAAAAACATTATGTCATGCTTACAGTTTTATAAAGACTAAACAAGCAAACTATCGCAGGTTGATTATTGAATTTTACAAAGACACCATGATGGTTTCATTTGCTTACCTTTGGAAAGACTAAAGCTTGCTCTTTCATCCTCGATCAACTAAGCAAACTTGGTTAAATTTAACACAAGTCATGCTGACTTTCTAAGTCCAAACTACAAAGTTTCTAAAAAAAATAAATAAAACAACTTATGACCTCAGTCAGAAAATGTCCGGCATGGCTCAGATTCTGGGGACCTGCACTTTTTTTTGACAAATTTAGGTAATCTTGTACAGTTTGGCTTAGAAAATAGTAGCTTATTTTTGGACAGGATGCCCTTGGTGGGGGCGGGATGGGGGTGGCAAAGGAGCAGAGAGGGATGTGAGGCCCTCGTAGAACCCGGAGCTGTAATTGAGAACCTTCCTCATCAGGGGTTAGGGATCATGGGCAGAGACTTTCCTTCATCACAGCCAAGCCGGGAAATGCAGAGGACAGCATGGGTCAGCTCAACCAACCCGCTGTGTGCTGTTACCATGGCAAACATCCCAAGGGCCAAAGAAAATAGATGACAAGTACAATAAAATAAGGTGCAATCACGAAGGTCAGTTGCCTCCAATGCTTCTCAAAGCCCCCACGTTCTCCAAAAGTGAAAGAAAAGCCGGGTACTTAATTGCTCTGTAATGTGGTCATTTTCCCTCCTTGCATCTAGAAATCAGGAAGCCTCGAGGGACGTGCTCTAGAGACTCTCCGTGAGCAGCCACTGAGCAATTCCAGTCCACTTCAATTGCGAGATATTTACTTTCCTGTTCTTTGTACTGGGTGCCCTGCAGATGGAATCTAGCATCCTCTTCAAGGGGAAATTTTATGAGTTATTAACTGTCAACAGTTCATAACCCCCAAGGAGCTATTAAACTTTCTCCTGTGGTCACAGCAGAAATGCCAGTGTTTGATTTGGACTGGAAAGAAATTTGAATGTTTTTGCTCTTCTCCACCCTGCGTGCAAGTGCAGCAAAATACTCAAATCAGCTTCAACATCAGATCACTGTGTCAAGATAAAGATAATAATGTGTTTGCTTAGTTTTGAAAGTACAGAAGGCATCGTGTGGATTTAGTGTCCATGAGCACAGTTTATCACAACAGTCAAAACACAATATGGAGACAAATCAAGGCACAAAACCATTGGAAACAACACAAGTATTTCCTGGGCTGAATCATCTTTGATAAATAACAAGATACTAATTGGATTTTTAGAATTTCATTAATCGTGCAGCTGCAGGTGAAGTACTCCAGTATTCTCCTAATTTACGAGCGGAGATTGCTTTTCTTTTTCACTTTTTTGTTCTTCTTTTTGTACAGTGCGCTATATAACAGTTATATTTGTACTCGAGAAATGGTGTCAGCGGTGTGACTAAATCATTTATCACCAGCCAAAAACAACGAGGATGAATAATTGAGTCCAGATGTAGCTGATTCAAGCGAGATACCAGGGTTCATTTCCTGTCTGTGCTTTGTAAGACAACCTATTACACCTCCCAGGCAGCTGCCAGCTACGCTGGCCCAGCCTGAATGTCAACACTCCTCAGGTGTCAGTGTAAGAATCACACAACACGCAAGAATGCTAGTCTCCTCCATTTAGACCTTATTCTCTAACTCTGTCATACGGTCAGGCAGAGGTGGAATAAATACATGTACTTAAATTTACTTGGGTAGTTCCATTTAATGTTACTTCTCATTAGATACATTTACAGTTACACAATACAGCACAATGCAAAAAAGCATAAAGAGCTGATGCTGGATTGATGCAGATTAAAAAAAAAAAACAGGAGTGAATATAGCAGCTAAAACTAGTTCCACGATCTAAACTGCTGTTGGCAGATTTACACCATCACACTGTGAGCCATGCTGTTGTGTAATGATGACACTTCTGCTCTCTTTCTTGTGTAAAAGTATGAATGCGGGACTTTTACATGTTACAGTGTTTACCCATTTTTCTCAAGGAACAGATCACCACCACTGTTCTAAATAAATTCTGCATCAACAGACATACTGAAGATGTGAGCATACATCTTACCAAACATGTGTAAAGCACTATTCAGACAGCAGTATGATTAGGTATGCTGACAATTATTGCAAAGTGAAAATACAAAGGATACAAACAGCAACACACACACACACATACACACACACAAACTTGCCTGCAGTAGCAGTTCCCTTGTTTATTTTATATGCTAAAAGATCTGGGAGGTCATAATTCTCAGTCTGCCTTAAAAGCATTCTCTTCCGGCCCTTTTGGGCCCATGTGGTAATAATTATGCTCTCTGGCTTGGCCATGAAGGTGACAGACACTGAGTGACCACTCCTCAGCACCCATGCATGTGCTAATGAAACACAGCTTCCTGGTTGTCGTTTTTTTTTTTTTTTTTTTTTTTTTTTTTGTAAGGTGTAAGCTGTTCAACTTGCACTTTGTTGCTTCACTCTTCACTCAGCCTTAAGCAGTTTGAAAATCATTACGTCCTCCTCCTTTTTCATAGAAAACCTGCTTATCCTCAGACGCTCGGTGAACTGAGGTTGCATTTTGCAGGTGGGACCAAACGTGCTGTCTTTCAAACGGAGCCGTGTTATTCATGTTCTCACTGAAATCTGTATCCATCCATTTCAGCATGAATTGCATGCCAGTTTCAAAACAAATAAACACCAGCAGAGGAGGTTTCTATGGACAAAATCAATCTGTGGGGGGATGTCAGGATTGTTTGGAAGAAAAGGTAAATAGTGAAGTGGAGTGGCCTACAGACTTTAATGCAGTGTTTACACTGTAATTAGTCTTTGCAGAATGAGATTCCTGACAGAGGGCCTGAGACGGCGTGGCATGATAAAATAAACTCTAAACAGTGCTGTTTCAAGACATCCTCCGTGGACCATAAACCAAGACAGTCTTTACAGGCTGGCCTACAACCACCACTCTCTAATTTGCAAAATGGGTGGTCTGATCTTTTTTTTTTTTTTAACCATCTGACTGTCATCTTCTCTTATCCTTATTTTAATGCAGCTTGTTCTCCTCTTTCCTTTGCATTTTCCCTGAGTTTTTTGCTATTTCATTTTTTTCTCAGTGTTTACCCCTCAACTTCCTGCTTCCCCCATCCAAAGTGAACTTTGCATGGAGCTTTAACTTCCAGCTTCTCTGCAGGCCCCTCCGGACTCTGAGCTGATGACACAGTCTTCAGCCGTGCATGCAGACGGGGGTACGACTGGGGCTCATTCAGAACTGTGTCACCGTCCACCTGAGAAAACATACAGAGGGCAGGGGAGGGGGCCTAGTAAGGACACCAGGAACCAATAGTTGAGGGAGGGCTGGCAGAGTGACAGCCAATGTACAATAACATTAGTCTTCCGCTCTAGTCCAAGTGAGCGCTCCTTCTGGACACATCTCTGCCTCCTCTTACTTTTTTCTTTCTTCTGTCTTTTTTTTCTGTCAAGAAGCTCCTTCCAATGGAAACAAATTCCTGTCATGCCTCAGTGCTGTTCCCTGTTTAGATTTCTCATTACAAACAGCATTACACGCATGGGCTGGAGCTGGCCAGAGCACAAGCCAGGGAGAAGCCAGGGACCTTAGTCCTCAAAAGCATCCAGCAGAGAGATGAAGGAGCGGGGTCTGTCAGATGATGGCCAAATATATATATATATATATATATAATATATATAATATATAATATATAATATATATATATATATATCATATACCATTGAAAAAAGAGAGCAGTGAGAACAAGAAGAAGACATTTATGGTACACCAACATCACCAAAAGTTGTTTTTTTGTAAACACATGTTGTGGACATGCAAACACTCCGTAGCTACCTTCCCTTGTACCAAATCTTCAAATAAAAGAAAAACACAAACCTTGAAGTCTCAAAAAAAATCTTTTGATATTTTTTTTTTGTGTGTGTCTTTTGATATTAAACTGTCATGAGAGATGCCAGGCCATCTTTTGATTTTGAAACTTCCCTGTTATGTGGGGATTCGATGAACACCCCCCTCCCCAATTTCCATCTAGACAATTTATGATTATGAAGTGAAGCTGCCTCACAGGATACCAGAACTTTATGGAAAGCAGACCTCCTTCTTTCTCTCCATGCTCTCTCATCTTAATCCAAGCACAGCACCAGAGGACTGGAGTTGCCATGATTCCCTGGGCTGTCTGGGAATTGTTGACTGACACCTGACTGTGTCCATTAGTGTGAAAAACCAGAGCTACAGCACATACTAAGTACTACCTGTGCAAAAGTTATGATTGTATGACTGCTGGTTTTTGTAAAAATTTATTGTTTTTTTATTTTTATTTCTGAAGAGTTCTCTCATGTAGGTTTTTAACTAAACACAATCGGTTTCAGCTAATCTATAAGTAAATAACATACAATTAGAAATGTTTATGCCTAAAATCCTACACAGCAGCCCATCATCTTAATATTATAACGGAGGAAGTGAGATTTCTGAGTTTTCTTTTACCACTTTGTAGAGAAAACAGACAATTTTAGTGTGCCATGACATATCCTCTCATGCTAGAGACAGACTTGCAGACAATCTGCTATCAATTTCTTCAAATCCATGAAATTACACTTTGTGCTGCCGCCAAGATTTAAGTGATAACAGTGAACAAGGTCTTTTGAAGATACGATGGGTGTTCAAAGCAGACAGCCCATTTTCTTTCATGCATATATGGCGTAATTTATATACTGTAATACTTCTATTCTCTTTTGATGCATTACACATGCTATTTACACTATTTACTATTTTATTTACAGAACTGTTGAAAATGTATTGTAATAGGGCATCTTTTAGTCAGTGCAATAGATGTTTAGCTTGTTTTAATCGCTAAATGCTGCTACATTCTCCCACAAGAGCATAAAGGTTTCAAACTTTAAGAAACATAGCCTGCTTAACCCAAAGAAATACTTATTTTTGGAAAGGCACTTATTACAAAATTCTTACAGAAGAACTGTTACTGCTAAATTTGTCCTAGGAATGAACATGCCAACTGCTAATTATGAAGCTTAATGCAAAGATTTAATTTACGCAGATTTAATTAACATTCCCTTTGCTGAGCTAACTGCCTGTTGCACTGAGGGATGTGTTTGTCTGTTTTTTCCTTTTGTTCTGCCCTCTAAATGTGCGCCTTCATTTAAGGAATAAAGGTGCACATTGAAAAAATAAAATAACCCACAATAAGCACAGAAAATTCTGAAGTATTCAAGAGAGAAATCAAAGAAGTATCCAACCTCTGGGGAAAACTTGTCACCAAGTCATCAATATTCTTTTTCACTTTTTAAAAAAACTTTTTTACAATTTTTATTTGTTTATTTCTTAATGAGATTGTTCCGTGATTCAGTGCATGCTTTTTTCATTGTCTGGTGACCATTTAAATCAAAGTTAGTTTAGGTAATGCTTCAAAACTCCATTACTACATAAACCAGTGCCTGGACTCTAATATACAAGTGAAGGTTCTGAATCGGCAGTAAAATCCAGGGTTGGAAAATAAAGTGACAACAATTGCAGTTCCTTTAACAGCAACATACTGGTTACTACTTGCTCTGAAAATAACGTAATAAATAAAAAACACACTTTAAAATGTGGAGTCAAGAACCAATGCATGATACCACAGTGGCTCAGTCCATCTTTTATATACAGTCTATGGTTCTGAGCAGCATGTACACACATCCGCACTAAAATCAGAGGGGAAACAGCCACTAAACAGTGCACTACATATAGCAAGCTAATTAAATCAAATAGAACTTTTTATGGATCTGGAAGGCTAAAAAAAATCATCCATTTCTACACACGGCTGTTAGTTTGGTCAAATGTAACATGAAAGCTGTCATGATGGATTCAGAGCTTATGGCTATTTCCGGTATTTTATATCAAAGCAGTAGAAACTTCTAGCTCATTACGGGCCTGCACTAATTGGTTATACATTTCTGCTACAGTTGTAGAGACACATATATGAGGTTTTAATTTTCTCATCGAACGCACAACAAGAGAGCAAATAAACTCATTCCCCAAAATGTCAAACAGCTCCTTTCATCCCAGTGACTGAAAATGAAAATTCATGAATTGCACAAATGCACATATGTAAACACTTGTGTAATATTTGAGGTTTATTTTCACTTACTAATAAAGTGGCTTGGGAGCAATTTCCCTAAAAGACTACAAGCTGTCCAACTTCGTGTCCAGAAGCCTGCCTCAGAACAGGAATGAGAGAAAGCCAAGGCCACCTGTTTCCCACTCACTTCTACTACACTGCTGGCATAATGCAGGCTTGTTCATGGCGGATTAACACCAGACCATATGAGGTGGCAGTGCCAGCTGAGCTTCAAAACATGAGTCGAGCTGCCATTAACTTTACTGTACCATAATTTGTGGCATCCTATGCATCTAAATCACATGATCCCATCATGTCAAAGGCAATTTCCCACTTTGTCAAAAAGAAATACTCTGTCACGACTCTGACGACCAGCGTGGGCACAGATTCCCGTCTGGTTGGATAACACGTTCTTATATTGCATTAGGAGCGTGTTATGTTCGCTCAACAACATCCCTACGCTGTGGTGTTCTGCTGAAACTGTGATGTAGCACCGTGGATGTGTCACAGTGCTGTTTCACAGTCTGGCTTCTACCCAGACCAGTCACACAAGATGAAAATGTGTATTTCATTCCTCATTATGAATTATGTGTATACAGTGACTCTCTGGGGCACGTTAAGAGCACGCCGACTTCTAAAACTTTTTTAGAGCTCATATATTGTCCAGAAACATTTACTTCAAACTGCTCATGGTCCCCCAGGATACCACAGTGGTTTCACACAGCGAAGACAAACAACAGACAAAAGCATAATTTAAATACAAGGCGGCCTCAGTTTGATTTTTCTTCGAGAAGAACGGAACCCAGATGAATGCCATGCATCAATCCATGCTTTCAGTAACAGACTCTAAAGCTAAAACAACAATGAGGTCATAAACAACCTAAAGAAGATTGAAAGACTTGTACAGTTTTTTTGTAAACACTACATTCAACTTGCTGTTTCTGCAGTTTTCACCCACATCGTGTAGCCTTTGAGGATTGGTTATCGCTGATGAAAGACATTTAAATGTGGTTGAAAACAAGCAAGTCGGATCCCGTGTTAACTTCCATAGCTCATTTTTGTGAGCACGGAATCTGCTATGGCAACGGGTATGGCAACGTGTTGTCATTCATAAACATTTGAAGGAGAACTTTTCTTTTAATTGCTTCCACTACATCATTGTTTTTGTTTTAAATGTTATTTTTAAATTTAGTAAAAGAAAGAAGAAAAAAAATATATATATATATAACCCATTTGTATCTTTAGAAAGTATAACACATCACACCTATAAATCCACAGCACATACCAGGTACTTTTCAGTGTGTTTGAGGGATGACATTATTTGGAAAGTGCACAGATGAGCGAACATGGCAGCAGCAACATTAATGGAGCTTGAGGCCCTGCTTTTCCCACTTTCTCCAAAGCTCTACTCAGTTGCACCAACACGTGCCTCGATTCACGCACAGATGTTTCCCTTGGAGATTAGTCTGTGATATAATGTGCAGCGTGAAGGACAATCAACTCCCTCACACGCAGATGCCCCGCGGGACCTTTTCTGGGGCCCTCGTTTTACTCTCTCAGTATATAGTGATAATGAGAGAGCCCTTAAACCCTGCTTGGAAAAAAAAAAAATCTTTAGCCAGAGCAGCTCTTGTTTGGCCTTGGAATATGGTGAAGCATAGAAATGAACCACAGGATTGGTAATGCCCTTCATTTGCTGAATGATTTATTTACTAATTCTATAATTGTTATTTAGAAGTTAACATTTTTATGAATCAAGAGCTTTTTTTGAAGTCTGACGTTTCATGTTATGTTTCACCCAGCTCATTATTATTTTTTTCCTGATTGTGTCTCTAGTTAATATATGTCCTTGCCATACTGTATGGATCATAAGGAAAATCCCATTGCTTCATGGTCACAAGCCACAAACAGCAATATATTAGAAGGTCTGGGCTGAAACTGAAAGGGGTGTCTTGGCATACGCTTAGAGAAGAAATCTCAAGTTTACAAGCCCACGGGGTGTCATTTTGCCTGGCGGTGCATTCAGGCAACGCTTACAAACACGTCCCATCCAACTAGCTGGAGAACGGCAGGCTTGCTTTACAGTCTCTGGATTGTACAATGTGAGGGAGGAAGGCACGTAAAAGTGCCTGGTCGCTGAAATCAAAGAGAAGAGTCGGCATCCCGGGGACACCGAGCCCCACTGATGGGATTCTAAAAGACAGGAGAGCCCAGATTTGCCAGTCCTCCCCCCCCATCCCCTCAGTGGAGAGGCCACTTCCTTTGGCCACTGTGGTTCCTCAGTATCACCTATCAGAAAGGTCAATCAGTGGCTGAGATAAAGCAGTTACTAAAGCTGGATGGTCTTTGAACATAGCAGGGGCAAAACTCCCTCAGGTCTCTTATCTCATTAAACTTGAAAAGGATATTAATCCTTGAAAGGCTATGATAACAGTATGGATGACACCAGTCACATTAACTAGCAGTAATATAAATGCTATCTGCGTTGGGACGTCAGTGCTTTAACTCAGTGGGCAGGAGAAGAAATTCTGTGGGATGTTTTTGGAAAACTTTTATTTAATGGGAAAACTCACAATTTTATCAAGATAGAATGAACAAATGAAGCTTTATTTTCCACTGAACTGCAGTTTAATGTTAAACTGAACACTAAATGACAGCGTACATGCCACCAGAGAAAGAAATGAAGGCCTCACAGACATTACAAACCACAGATGATCCAACAGTAAAAGAGTGTACTGGGCACAAATCTGACATCTTACTTTTTGTGTCCTTTGTTTTTCACACCAGCGCACTTAACAGCCCCTTCATTTGCTGCCAACCTGCGCTGCCCTACACCTCGAACATGGTTAGCAGCACATGGAAAGGAAAACACCACTACTGCATGGCAGACTTGCACAAATCTTGACAGGCACAAAGGAAAGCTGGAAATTTCCCTCTTTGTGTTGTTTTAGCTCCCTTTCATCCTCAACTTTGGTGGGCAAGGCTTAAAGAATTACAAGTTTGTCCCACAAATGACTTCCTCATTTGTCTCAACTTAGGAGGCAAATGTCATGTCAAACTCTAACATAAGCAAAATGGTCACAGTTTAAACTGAATAAATTTGTTAGCATCAAACAAGTCCTTCATTGCAGTTTTGTTGTATTTTAAATAGTGTAGCCACGTCTACATGAATCCACACATGGGGGGAAACTAGCCTATTAAATGTCTTATTACAGGATACAAATACATAAAGAAATAAATGATGTGTGTTCTCTGACATTTGACTCTCAAAGGAGCCTAAAGGCACATATAATGATGCCAAGTATGCGTCAGTGTGAGTTAGCTGATCCCTACATACTTCAACTAAGAGTAAAATTATTCATTGAATTTAAAAAAAAGTACAATTTTTGGTCAAAATCAGCCTGTTTTAATTCCTTTTATCTTCAAGCAACATCACTGGATTTTCACAAAAACCCTGCTGTGGACCCAGATTATTGAAGCACTTCATTTTAAGATTTGTGACCTGATGAAAGGGGTCTAGAAAGACTGGCTGGAGAAAACACAAATGCATGTTTCTCTTTCTTACTCTAGCCGAGCAAAGCCATGCACGGGATCTGTTCAATCCTGATTGAATGAAGCCACAAAAAGTTTTCCACAGCTGTTCTGTGTTAACTGGGAAACTTTGGGTTTTGCTGGGTCAGAATGACCAGGGCTGGCAGGTGAATTTAGGGTCACTACTGAAGCAGTTTAACTCTATTACCATTAGTGTTTTCCTCTAAAAGTTCTTGTCATTAGTCTTTGCATGTGAGGTAACCTGAATCTTTAATGCAGGAAAATCTGACTGTATCTTCAGCAGTACAAAGCAGTTACTTGAGAGCATGAGTGGGATGCCATGTCATTTCTCAACAGGCTCCTGAAATACTGACAGTTATTTTTACTTTATGTTTTTCATCATCAGTACTGCTAAAGCAGACATTCAGTGGGTTCATTATATTCTTTATAATTCCATTATATGTTTTTCAACCTCAAGCTGACTCCTGATTAGCAAGTCCATCTCTGTGAGTATCACTTTGAGCACCTCAACAAGATTACTTACATCCTGAAGTATAGCCATGTTTATGGGCAACACTGGTTGTTATGTGAGTTTTGATTACTGTGGAGTATTCTTATATATTCATAACCCTTTTTATAATGCTCCTGGATTGTCATAGAAGTCAAATCTCCCCCACTCTCTGTTACATATCAGCTATAGATGCCCTTATTTCACAGCCTCTCTCTGTCGTTTTATTTCACACACTAACCTTTCTGGTTTACATGATGAAAACATTACATTTTGCACCACGTCATTGGGTCTGAAAGTCTCACCTCAAAAAATCAGGAGACAGTTTAAATTCCAGAGATGCCCAATAAATGTTCTCCGCAGGTACAGAGACACTGCGAGGGAACACATGGTTACCAATAAGAAATATCTGGTTATTTTCTGGATAAGGCAGGTTTTTGATGAACATCAGGGTCATTATGCAAGTGATGAATCAGAAGACTAAGAGATGAATCAGAAAATATCAAAGATTTGTCATTCGTAAGTTGTAGACATTTTGTCCTGTGGTGCTTACCGCTTTTTTTCCCCAAGCAGACTGTGAAGTGCTCAACACGACATCTCTGCTGCTATTAAGATCCAAATTCTGCACTGTTAAAGTAGTAGACATCAAATATGTCAGATTATAGCATTGCACATTTAAGGGTGGAATGGTTGTACTCCATACATCTTTAATGACTTTAAAAAAACAAGAACTGGGTGCAAAGAGTGGATTTTCTTCAATCAAACCAAAATTTGGCTCAAATATACACAAACACTCACTTAAATCTTTTAATAGGTAGTGCTAAAGGTTCTAAAATGTCTTTTAACTCGAAAGTCAACAAAATTTGTTCAACTTAACAGCTAGATGATTGGGTATTCCAACAGGACAATGATCCCAAATGCACATGAAAACTCCTTCTGGAATGGAGAAAGCAGGCTTCTGAAATGGGCTCCTCTAACTGAAAACCCTACTGTGCCAGTCAAACATCAAACCACAATTATACCAGCTCTGTCTGTCTGTCTGTCTGTCTGTCTGTCTGTCTATCTATCTATCTATCTATCTATCTATCTATCTATCTATCTATCTATCTATCTATCTATCTATCTATCTATCTATCTATCTATCTATCTATCT
>NW_024582481.1:911713-952038 GCF_018398535.1 Haplochromis burtoni
TCTATCTATCTATCTATCTATCTATCTATCTATCTATCTATCTATCTATCTATCTATCTATCTATCTATCTATCTATCTATCTATCTATCTGACAGCCTTGATGTGTTCAGTAGCTCTCTCAGCTATGAGTCAGAGTTTTACAGTTTCACAGGTTAACCCATCCAAATTCTATTTATGGGTCTGAGTTTTTTGGTTTTCTTCTAGTCTTTCATTTCATTCATTAGTTGCGTCCACTTTGTATTCTTGGTGTTAATCAGAAATCATTTTAACTTCAATATGTTTTACTTGTAAGGAGACACGTTTATTTTCTCAATAAGGAAACTTCTGCGCAAAAAAACCCCTCTGATTAATGTCGTTCCAGTTATGGCTTGCAGTCCTTGTATATAAACCCTGGTTTTTGAGGGTTCTCAGCAGTTGAGTGTTTGGAGTGTTTTTTAGTCTCTGCCATTTTTACTCAAGTGCCTCTGAACAGTATTTCATGATTTGGCTGATTTTGGGGAGCTAAGAATGTGTTTTTCTGTTGCTTTTCTGCCTTAAAATTTATGACTCCACAAAGTCATCATTACCACCACTATCGCACATTCTTATATGTATGTGCACACTCAATCCAAATATTTTTTTCTGAAATAGCACAGTTGGTGATAAAATACAGGGCTAACTTAGAGTTTATTCCATTTAGAGAAAATAGGTAGGCTTTTGTCGTTCTTACTTCCTTACACCTTTAAAAATGCTTGTTTGCTTTTACAACTGGCCCTGTCTGCAGCTGGGGAGGGGCAGCGCAGATGGATTTGGGCTTCGTTATTTTTTCTCCCTTTGTAACAGCTCATTTAAAATCATGAGAGCCTGAAGCCCAAGACAGATGGAATCTACTTAAGAAAGAGTCAGTGTCTAATTTAACTCAAATGCTTCCTAATTTGAAGTAACTCTACACCTTTGTGAAAATGCTCCAGGAGCTCTTATGAAAGTTTCATTTAAAAAAAAGAAGAAGAAAAGGTTGAGTAAAATTTGTTGTTTTATATCATTCATTTTCTTAAATCTGTTATTTAGATGAAACCGCCAAAAACAGGCCTTCCTGCTTCTGTCACTTGAAAGTTCCCAGAGTAGCATTTTTGCAGAGAGCAACATTAGACTGTGACTGAAGTTTTCTGGTCTCATCATTGCGTGTATAGCATATCAGGTCAGGCCCATGAACTAAGCCTGCTGTGAAATTGCTTAAGCTTGGTTTGAAAAGTATTCACGCAAGTCATATATCACCTGCTCTGAGCTCACCTTATCTTGACTGTTCTAATACCGCAACAAGAAGCCTCGCTTGCTCACATCAAAGAAATGTTTTGAAAGTCCCTTAAGCTCCCTTTAAAAAGTAGATCTCCTTGCAATATAAGGCTGGGCAATACGACCGTAGTGTGGGAAAAGCAAGCTTGGCTAATGATTTAGGAAACCTGTTTGTGATGTTAATTTCAAAATGATTAAAAACCTTAAGTGTTTGTGGATATGCTTTGGGGGCTTTTTTTATGATGTTTTCTACTTTCACTTTATAATCAGAAAAAATACAAAAAAAGTCAGAGGTAAATTAACTTTATTTTTTTTAAAAAAAAAGAAAGGTTTATCACGCAAGGCAACAAAGAGAAGAAATGCAAACTGCTATGAACAGACCACAGGACCCCCGCACCTCCCCACCTCCACACCCACTGGCAGCAAAGGAGTTCTCATTACAACCAAATCAAAGGAGCAAGAGAACAAGACTCACATTGTTCTGATTGTGTTTACTTACACTAAAAACATTAAAACTGGACAATCTGAATGTACAGTATAAGACAGACAGTTTTGATTTCACATGAATCCAAACACAGAACCTTACACTACCTCTTTTAGTTTTTATTCATGGTTTTTTTTTTTGTTTTGTTTTTTTAAAACATTTAGCCGACAGCATAAATGAAACAGGAAGGTTCACAGCTATGCAATACAACTGATTGATCACCTTAAGACAGACTATACATGTCGCAATGGGCACTTCGGGGGAAACGGGTTCACAAAAAATAACGGAGAAGCGAGGTCCCGTCCAGTTTTTTTGTTTTGTTTTTTTTTAATTAGATTTTTTTTTTTATTGAAGTAACATCAAACCTGCATGTTGAGGTAAGCATGCCACAGGGGAATACAGAGGAAGCGATTCCCTTTAAAAAGGACTCCCTTAACCATATCCCCACTCACTTTGTAATTCGCTTTGACAGTAAATCAATTCTTAAGCCTGGCCCCTTGGACTCCTCCAACCCTAGGTCCTCCTCTCTCAACATTCCTGCACACATGAATCACTCCAACTCCTGGCTTCTAGAAGGCATTTCCTGCCCGGCCCTCTCTCTCTCTCGTTCTCTCTGTCTGACTCCTCTGCTGAAAGCTGGGCAGGAACTGGGCCGAGCTTTGATTTGGACCCAGAGGAGAGACGGAGGGAGGAGAGCTCAGCTTAACACAGAACCCCGGCTCTGGGACTGCTAAGAGAGTAAGAGACATGGAGACTCGGGATGTGTCTGCACACCCAATAAGGGCTACAGTGCTTTATCCTTCAAATTGCAATGTGAGCAGTGGCAATATCACTCCCAGCACAAAAGCCAACCCAAGGGAGCGTCCTCCTTAGGATTTAAGTGTACATTCTTTCTAAGACAGATGTTTATTATTTCAGGTCTGAGACCATTTAACATGGAACATCATCACAGATTTTCGAGAACAATGCGGTATGTACTGTGAGGACTTACTGACTTACACGATGATGGAGTGGATAGCAGAGAATTCAAATATTTTATCCAAAAAACAACAAAAGAAAAACAACAAAAAAAATACACAATGGGAACAAAAGGTGGCTCTTTAAAGCTGTACACCTGCTCAAACGTCCCTCTAGAAATCATTTTGATGCCGAATCCACAGGATATGTACACACAACGTTTTGCCGGCTGAGCAGACTCAAAAAGACCAAAGCAGCTCTTAAAAACAACGGTCTAAATTTTTTTTTTTTTTTTCATATTTACACAAGTGAAACGTACATATTTTACAGAGATCACTGCACAAAAAAATCACAAATGGAGAGTTTTAAGAGTGTAGGACGAGTGAGGCTGCAGCTGAGTGAAAAGGGGTCATATCTCATGACAAGGAGAGCTGGCCTACTGTGCAATAGCTGCTGTGTGCACGTGCGTGTGTGTGCGTATGTATGTGTGCATGTGTTGTCTGCAGATGTGCATCTTTTTAAAGACTTCTTTATTTGCGAATGTTGCAAGTGTGTGATCTCATCCTCTTCCCCTCTCAGATCATGGCTCTTATCACCAGTCTCCCTTTGACCTGGTGGAGATAGGTGCTCTGCTCTGACTCTAAGCTCTGATTGGTCAGAGCCTCATCCTCACTATCAGCTGGCTCCTCTTTGACCTTGATGACCCCGTAGTGAGTGTCTGGGAGCTCGCTGCTCGAGCCGCTGCTGCTACTGCTGAGCGTGTGCTTCCGGATAACACCTCCAGGGGGCAGCCTGTCCTCCTGCATGCCCTCTACTTCCTCTCTGTGCTGCTCCTCCTGCTCTTCCTCCGATTCCTGCAGGTGTGCGCTGGGCTGACGTAACTGCTCAATGGACTTGGACAACAGCTGCAAAACATATTGCCTTAATATTAACGGTGCTATCCCACAGTCAACGGTCGCCAAAAATCAATCTTCAATGAGAGAAAAGCAAAAATAACTCGAACTTGAGGTTTGCAGCTTTTAAAAACAAAAGGTATTGTCCTCATAAGTCTATTTATAGTCATAATAATAATAAGACATGCAAAAAAAAAACAAAACCTCAGTCATTATTTGGTAATCAAATAAAGCAAACACTTCACAGTCCCTGTAACTACGTCATTCCCCATTTTAAAACTACAAAAACTAAAATAAAACACACAATGTCTTTCAAGTATTTCATGGTTCTACATCATGTATTGCAACAAAAATATGTTTTTCTTACACTGGATCAAAAAAGAAACACTTTAGAGCTGGAAAGGACCCTGACATGTACATTATTTGGAATAATAGAAAACTAAATTCTGTATTTCTTTTGACAAGCGCAATCAAACACCGATATCTGTTTAAGGTAAGGCCACCTATGAATGAAATGTTTCTGACTGATGCATTTAGGAGGGTTGCGGGTAGATTAGCCATTATTCCTGCCTTTTATGTGCATAAATAAATATTCTGTAACAGTGACTGGACCATTAAAGTGGATTAGTGTCACTTAGTTGCATTATAAAATAAAGCCTAACACGTAAAAAGGTCTTGCCAACTGCAAATCATGTTTTATTCTTTAAAAAATAGTTTATATTCTGCACAGTTCTGCTGCAGGGAGAAGAGAAAACATAAGACAACATTCTCCCTGCAGCATCCTCTCTACTGGCATCTGTGAGCACATCATATTACACTCTCAACCTGGATTATTTATTTAGCATAGCACTTCTTCTTTTTCATACTCCCATTACAAATGTTCTTTCACCAATCACAGCTACAATTCTCCATACTTGTGTCTTGGGGCTTTGCTCAATGGCAGCTAACAGTGCCATAATATGATTATTTGACCACAGGGGGGCTCCAGAAACAGACAGGAAAGTGTTTCCCTCTAAATGGCTGGTAACAAATAACATTACAGCCTACAGAATCCGTATATAAATACCCTTTCAGCTACAGGAATTAGCCTCCTTAGCTTGGCACTAGTAATCAGAGTTCATGCCCCTTTCTAAGATCCCTAAGCGCTTCTAAATTTCCATTAGTGCCCCCTACTGTTGCTGGCACTAAAGGACGTTTCAAAGCAGCTGTAGACAAGCCTCTGCTAGGAAATTAATTAGGGCAATGTTTCAGAGATCCCTCTCAATAAACACTGAGGGCTCATCCCTGATTAGAGGCCATTTATAACCTCCACTTAAAGAGGCTTTATTTGCGATCTCATTGGCCTGAGTGATCAGAGCCAAACCTGTTCACGTTTTGCTACACAATATGTCCCTATTCTTCCAAACCTCCCAATAGAATCCGATTCACAGAATACTTAATAAGATGATAATATGATTTTAAAACAAATTTTTGGCTTTCAGGCACATGTTTTGTTACAAAAACTGTTAAAGTTGTGCGTCTGTACTGCACCACCAAAATCCAGCTTGTGGAGCTTTGTGCTTTTTATTATTTCAAGGTTTAAGCTGTTCTATGGTTCCCATGGCTCTAGCAGGGCTGAGTGTTGGGACACATCAGTATGAGAGCTCACACAATGCAGCCTTTCACAGTGTCTGCCACCTCACACACGTCCCTCAGCAGCATAATTAGACTCAGTGTATTGGGAGGTCGCCTCGGCCAGCTCGCAGAAACACAAATATTGCCACAAAGGAACAAAATGCATTCTGGGCACTTTTTTTCTTCATTTGATCTAAGATGAATTGAATTTCACAGAGTTAGCATGTGAACAGCACTGATGCCTTAAGTTATGATAACAAAATTAGTGCAGGGGAAGGATTTCTTCCCCATTTGAAGTCAGGCAAAAGGTCCTGGCCTTGCAGAAATAACACAAGGACTTCAGGGAAGAACAGGCAACGGCCCAGGTCAGTAAACTTGAGCGGCCACGGATGCTTTTACAAAAGGCTAAAAATAGAGGAGCATTTGTGTGCTCAAAATGATTAAATCAGACTCCCTGCAGTAAAACAAGACCCTGTGAGGCCCAAACAGGAATACAAAATGCTGTGAAAAGATATTTGAAAGTCAAAATCCTCCCGTGCGCATTAATATTGATGACTAGCACTGTACCTTATTTATATGGACCTGCTGCTGGTATTGTTTCTGTTTCTCCAGGAAGTGCTGGTGTTGCTGCTGGATGACAAGTTGAGCCAGTGTGTTCTGAGGCAGCGGTGCTGACTGGGTTCTGTTCAAGGGCCGGTGTTTTGGTAGTTTTGGCCGAGTGCTGGAGGGACGATCCTTCATGGCCAGGGGGGACTGAGAGTGTGATGACATGGAGCCTTGGCCTTGTCAAAAGAAAAACAAAATCTCTTATTAAGTTTCTCCCAAATTCATGACATATAAATGACGTAATAAAGTTGTACAATGTGTAAAATAATATACTTGGCACAATCTTACCAGAGGAGAGTATCTTCTGCTGCCTCATTTGCTCCTTCTGGAGGAGGTGTTGGAGGAGAGCCTGGTGGCTGGGGCTCACCTTAGACTCCAGGCCTGTCTGAAGGGGCACAGGGCCCAGCAGGTGCCCAGGCAGCCCGTGCTTGATTTCTGTTGATCTGTCTTTCAACCCCATAGCAGCCTGATAGAAGAGTAAAGATAAAAAGTTGTAAATCTTAGGGAAACAGAAGTGAATCTGTAAACTGTGAGTTAGTGGCAGGGATAGCTCAGTAGGTAGAGTGGCCGCCGTCATGATCGGAAGGTTGGGGGTTCTAATCCACTGAACGGCTCCCCTGAGGTACCTCTGAGCAAGGTACCGTCCCTACACACTGCTCCCTGGTGCGCCTGCTTATTGGCTGCCCACTGCTTCACTGAGTGAATGGGTCAAATGCAGAGAGAGTAAATTCCCCACGGGGATCAATGAAGTATATGTTATTATTAAGACCATTTCTTTAACACGTCTACTTCAATAATAGCTTTTTTTTATGAATGAAAATTGCTCTTGTTGCATATATGAGTAAAGCTAAGGGTGAAATCGGACCATTGATGGTTAGAAGAAGCTGATGCACAGACCGCTGTGGAATGTGCCAGAGAACTAAAAGATGATATATCACGTGTTGTGCTATCAGGAGCTGCACTTGAGTGGACTTAGACTTTTTTAAAAGCTGTGATAAATGAGGTAACAGGGGAGGATAAGAGCACGCCTGACCCAGAACAATATTTATCTAAGGTCGATAAAATCATTTGGGGCCGCAGGTCAGTGACCTGTGCACCCAGACAGTCACTGATGGCAGGTTTTACAACCTACAGAGCGAGTTGAAACGTTGACGCTGACTAAATGGCTACACTGGTGTATGCAGAAAGATTTCTTGTATGAGTAAGTGTGCAAAAGTGGTACTCACACTAATTGGCGAGGATGCAGTAGAAAGCCCCAAGGAGATGTTGGGTAAAGAGGGAGATGTGTATAAGCTCAGCATGGGGACAGAGCCCTCTGGTCGGAACAGTCTTGGCTGGGAAGGCCATCTCTACATCAAACATGTGGAATAAAGCAAAAGAGAGAAAGAGACAAAATTTAACAGGAGGTTGCAGATTTAGGAATCCAGCTGAGCACAGTTTCACAAGCCAACATGAGCACAGCCATGACCATAATGACCTATGATAAATAACAGCCCTCCTCACTGCAAACAAAGAGGTATGAGTTTTAATGTTTGGCGTTTAGGAAAATAATGGCACCACTGAGGATGGTATGCTATTATAAAGCAATGCAAACCTCTAAATCTACCGTTTTATCCTCAGCTCCTCAGTCCCTAGCCAGCCCTCTGCCTGTTCCTACTCCCCAGTCCCCACCCTCAAGCTACTCTCTCTGAGAACATCAGCAATGGGGCATACTTCCTGTACCCAGCTGAGCAGTGGACCAGCATGTGGTTTTGGAACAGCCATGTTTATCCTTCCAACCCCTACCAGTACTCAGTGACCTGTATGTGGATATCCGGCCCGTATTTGACCCGAGGGACCTGTTCCCTCTGAAAAAGGATACCTAATGTAACGGTGCACAAACACGCCTTGCTTTTGCAACAGGCATGAGGTCCATGAGCAGCCCCGCAGTCCACCGGTGTCTCGCATGAGAGCCCCGGCTAGGGCCGATACAATAGCAGTCCTGTGTGTTTATGTTGTTAGCATCTGGGTGTCTTTGGCTACCAGTGCCTGGGATATCAATTAAAATCCACAGTTTGACTGTCTCCCTAAGCCCCAACCTTCAGCCCGATGTCAGGGCGTCTCTCCCTTCTCTGTGTCACTGGAGGTCCCAGGGAGAGTAAACAGTGATGGTTAAGCAAAACACAGCTGCTCTGTTAAGATTGTTCAGAGATGTGTCATATCTGCCACACTTTATAATGGCCTGCTTTGTGAACTCAATCTGAGGGGAGCTCCGGTCAGTAACTCAGCCATGAATCTATTGGGAAACGCCTCAGAACAAATCAGTATAGGAATGCAGCCAGGCCGGTGACAGGAACACAACGACAAGCCAACAGCAGCCTTGCAGTCAAACTACAGATTTTCTTACTTTGCAAAGCATAAAACGAATTCTAAAGTACATCTGGAAAGAAAAAAAAATGTTTAATAGAAAAAAGATGTACACTTAGCTGCTTTTACGCTTAGCATTTTAAGACGGGCTAAATTTATTTTCCTACATAGTGCCATCTTTATAAAAGAAAACATGGGCAATCAGCATGTGGGTCGAGCTGTGCCCATTTAATGTCAGTGTAGGGAGCCATTTTCACTGAAGTGTAACAGACGGAGGGACAACTGGCTGTTTTTATAGCTGCAAGCAGAAGGGCAGAGAGCCGTTTAGTGCCCTGACTTTAAATGATTATTTTTTGCTATTCAGATGATATGCCTGCAGAAACGCTTAAGAATTTAGACCCTGCTGCTTTATTTTTTTGGCACAACAGTTGCAGTGTGTATGATTTATAAACATACCTCCGTTTTTGTGGTAGTAGGCAGAGAGGAGGGTCCATTTTCAGCCCCCAAGGCACTTGAAGCCCCTATGGGAGAGCTGGGGCCAGAGCCAGGGGCACTGTTAGTGGGCGTAGAATCTACAAAACATCAAGGAGTTAGACACAGTATGCGTGCTCACACTCTGCACACAACACACATGCACTGAGGCTTAGCAAAACAGCTGTAAGCCTCACGACAGCTTAATGCGTATGGTCACAGCTGCCTGATTACAATGGTATTTTTTTTACATCAAAGTGCAATAGCCATCATGTAATTATAATACTACAACATATGCTTGTGTTGCTTTTAGATAATATTATAAGAAGTGATAATAAGCTATTGAAGATTGTCTGCACACGTAACAGAAAAAAAGGAATTCAACACGTAGTCGGTTATGTTACACACCCATTAGCTCCAAAGCCCTCTTTTTGTAAGGGGTCATGATGTTTCCATCTCTCCTCTTTAGCATGGGGCTGCTTCTCCTCTCCGCCACCTTCTGCTTCAGTCTGGATCGTACCTTTAGGTTGGGCTCGGAGGCTAAAAATAAAAGACATTTTTCAGTAAGTCTGGATCGTATGGAGATAAGTTATGCTATCATGTGAGTGTATTCAAACAGGATGTGTTTATACAGCCTCAGTAATGGAATGTATCAATGAAAGAATAAATAACAAGACTAACTTAAAACGAAATATAAATATGTCCAAAAAAAAGCATTGTTGTCATGCCCTGACATGTTACAACTTCAGTTTCGTAGAATTTCCAAGCAGGTTTCAGATAAATTAAATGAGTCAGGATTGGGCCCATTTCCACCTCATCTGGACTAAATTAGGTTGAGCAACACACAGGCTCTAAGTGAAATAGTCCGCTACCTGCCGCCCTGGTGACCACAGTCTGATACAGTAGCAACAGTTAAACTAACACAAAAACATGGCAGATGTTTGAGGCTCTCCCCACACTCTCCTCTTCCTAATGCGAACCAGAGATACCCAAATACACAATCAGAGCACATTACCAAAAAGCCTCACTCACACACAGCCTGGCCTCAAGTGATCCAGACTTATTATTAATGCACTTCCCCCTCGGCGCTGACCACCAGTATCCTTCATGACAGACAATGCTTTCAGACTTTCCCATTTTTCTTTATTATGGATTAAATATGTTGATCAAATGTTGAAGTTTTGGCTCATTTTATTTTATTTGAACACTTTTTAAGTGGGTCAAATTTACTCAGCAGGAATGGTCTGGTCCAAGACTGCTATTCTAATAATGCTTCAATATAATCACCAAACTTTTGTAAGATACCCGAGATGACTTTTTCTACAAATGTTTGACAAAAATTGGCAACTGAGAATGAATTTTTGCCATGCAAATCAATGCCTATAGATAAACAGACTGGAGGTAAATGTTAAGAATGGGAAGCAAAAAACAAATAGACCCTTTAAATAAGTACTGATGACATGATCATTAAGGTTGTTGGAAGAACTATATCTTTGACGCATTTGACGAAGAAAGAGATAAACAAGGACCAGAGGATGAATCATAGAAAGGAATTCATTTTGAATCATGTAACCATCGCTTATATGGATGCAACACTTTTACGACCACTGAACCGTGACTCTGTTAGTTATGTCTTGCAAAGACTTCCCGTCAACCTTTTAGGAATGAAAAACTGCAGCTACCTTCACACATAAATAAATAAGCAGAATGGATAAGCTGATTTTTTGACTGAAAGCCAGAGCACAAAGCTGTGCTAAAGTTATGTAAACCCTCTGTTACACAATAGCCAACCTGTTTCAATTATTTAGCGGATCAATAATTAAATAGGCCTTCCGACATGTACAATATACAGATATACTTTACATAGGGAACACTGCGGGGAGGAGGAGAGGGAGAAGCGATGGGGGCAAAGCTAGGAGAGTGGGCCAAATGCTGCTATTTCTGGCTTTTGTCAAAAGCAGCAAAACCCTCTTCCCTAATACGTGGCACAGACCTCTAATCCTGTGGGTGTGAGGTAGAATGAAAGAGAGCGAGGGAGGAAGAAAGGAGGCAGGAGAGATAAATGGAGAGAAAACGCTGTTGGGAGTCTTATGAATTTGCTTCACGCCCTGCTGCCTTGATTGCTTTCTATTTTTACACGCTGCTGCCACCAAGCTACGCATCCCAATTGGTCGCCACGGGAACGCCAGACAGCAGCTTGTGAACAAACACTTTCTCACTGGTCTCTATGGAAAAAAAAAGCCCGGATACGCAGTGCAACAGGAGGTAATGATGGCGGCGGAAAAGCATAAACTCTGAGCACCTGGGTCACTTCTGTTCCGACGTCTCAGTTAATGACAACATTACTGTGCGGTCGTAAATCAATCTCCTTACGTTATCGCCACTTAATCAGAACTTTAGCTCTGCTGTCACTGTGAGCACTTGTACCCATTAGAGATTGGACCTGGACAGATGGCTGAGTGGAAAGCTAAGGTGTGTGTTCTCTACATAAGGAGGCCAGCTATGCATTGTTTTGGGCATCCTTGTTTTAATTAATGCTGAACAGAAAAAAAAATAATAGTGCTCATTATTTCAGAAACATTTTTTTTAGCCAAAGGTGCATTCCTTTTCACCTTAGACGTTCAATCTTTTAGGATCAGCACCTTAATTTCTTTTAATAAATCTTTCAGATACAAAAATCCGATTATATTCTTAGCACAGAGAGGCTCCACACAAACCTCACTTTGTTTTACTTGGAGCTTTTTACAGTTTTACCTTTGCAGGATTATTTTTGAAAATCTTTCCTGCACCTGCTGAATGCACACATTTAGTAACTGGGTCAAGACTAGGGAGGGTGTTGCACTTCTTACTGCTAAGCTGCAACTATTCTTGCCACAGACTATCGCGTGCCCTCGGCCTGTTGCAGTACCAGGAATTGAAACAAAGAGGATATATACCGAGTAAACAAGTTAATCATGTAAAATTCTTTAAACTACTTGAGTGAGTAAAATAGCGACAATGACACTAACACTATTGTTTACTTTTAGGCAAGATTTACCAACTATTATCAGGGCACCTAATAGCAGAAGTCATAATTAGAGACTAATAATCTAACAGGTTTGCACTCGTTCACTGTTACTCATTTACTAAATTTCAGTTGGTTTCAAGGTTTTCCTAAAAAACACAACATTTGTTTAGGGTAAGCACTTGGTTCCCTTTTTTAAGGGTGAGGAATTAAATGCAAAAAGCTTACTTGAATATGAGAAAAGACAGCTACTGATCACCAAGTTATGAGCTTGTGAAATAAACGCTGCACATGCATCGCAAACCTCATCGTTAACCTCAGAGTCAAAGAGTAAAAGAGGATGCTGAGTCGCCCGGCCGACTGAAGCAGCGGGGAGTCTAACGCGGCGCACTCGAGTCTTCTCCACTTTGTTTTGAGAGAGCTATCTTTGCTTAAACAAACAGTCCTGTCGAGGTTCATCCTGCCAGTGCCAGTTCTAAGACGGCAACACCTGCCAATCAGCTATCAGTGACAGCCGGTGGTTCGGGGAACAACACTACCTTTGTGCATCCCCCTCGCGTGCCAAGCTCTCAGAGGGCTTTAATGAAGACAGGCAGGAAGTGGGGGAGGAAGGCCTGAGCAGGAAATGACCACATATAGATCCAGGAATCCAAAGGGTTAGAGGGTTAGAAGTAGATTTATCAGTGCAAGCGACTGAGCCATAAATGGATGCACGAATGTGTCTGAGAAGCGGGGAGAACGAACTGTTATCCTTCCCCCTTTTATTTGTTTAAATGGGCCTTTCTGTACTCGCACTGAAATGCAAACAATGCCATAAACAGTCTCTCTGTTGTGTTAGATAAATGATTTTCCACTTGTTGCACCCCTTACATCGTGTCTTTGTCTAAAGGTACGTCTCAAAAGTGTAAATAGATATTTAGAGGAGATATTCCTCCTCCACTTCACAAAACGGTAACGCACATCAGAGATCAAGATGCAATATAAATAAAATTTCACACAGCTTTCATTTACCTTTCTAATATTTGCTCTTGACATGAACTGGCTTTATTTTATAAGGTATAATTCTTCTTCCTGATCTCCAAATTGTGTACACGCACAACACGACAGGCCTGTAGTTAAATAACTCAACAAGTAGAACTGTTTTCCAGTGTAATTAAAAGAGACACAGAAGGGAAAAGAAGACAATATAATTTGATAACCTCATTGCCAAATTATGAAGCTTTTAACCTGGCAAGCTTTTATGCTTTTGCAAACCAAGAGCTGCAGGAACTCCTCAAACTTTAAACCAACAAACCTGAGCTGCTTTTTAGTGACAACCTGTGTTTTTTTTAAATAGATTTTAAAGCCCGTAAGTCAGGAGAAATTATTCTGCCATAATTCTTTCATTTACCGCTAATCAGCTTCAGAGAGGCCTTTGAACTGGGTTTATTATTATAACATAGGGAAAAATGTGGGCCTTGTTAAGCTAATATTGGCAAGCTAATATTAGCACAAAAAAACAGCAGATCTATGCTTGTGAAAGAAAAACATGTGAAAATTGCAGTGCCCGTGTCTGTCTATCATGTTTTAAAATGATCCAAAAAAAGAATCAAGAAGACAAAAAAAGAAAAAAAACAAGTTAACTTTCGCACGTTTTGTGTTGAGCCCTGGAGGAAACACGGGGGTGGGCGCAATGAGCCTAATCTTTAGAAAGTAATAAAATGACTAGCAGAAGAAAGCACACTGAAATAGTTAAATTAGATGGCTGTATATTTATGTATGTACAGTATTCATATGTATTTGCATTTTTATTTCAGTGGTGTCTGCATTTGCAAATTAGCAAACCTGTCTTCCTCAAGGGGAAGTCGTCCTTGCTCTCTACGGGCGACGGCAGAGTATACTGGCAAGTGGGCGATGTGCCGCCCAGAGGTGGAGAGCTTTGGTCCAGTGATGTGTGGTGAGAGGACCTGTTAATACAAGAATAAATCAAATAGCTGTAATATATGTTTCTGTGTGACCCAAACATGGCATTTTATCGGGCTCTAAATCAGTGGAAAGCACTTACGTATACCAGAGTTTTGGGTGCTGAATGAAAGAATGATTAGCTCCATTGCTAGCAGAGTCTTTAGCTGATTTGCTCAACAGAAACTCTTGGAGTTTCTGCTTCACTTCCGTACTAGCCACTGCACCTGTGAGACCAACACACGGAACGGAGGGGATTGGGGTTAACCTAGGGCTATGATTAACAACATATAATTCCATGCTTGTTGCTTTCAGATATCTGTTTCTATATCACATTCACCATAAAACTGAGATTCAGATCTGCCCTCTTCTCTATAATCCTTTTCGAATATATTTACTAGACTCTCCAACAAAATTATGTAGGAAGATCTCCCCCTAGTGGTCTAAGAACACTATATTAGTCCTGCTAGAGTGATCCTGCACAGAGATGTTCTTTCAAAAATCAGGTGGTTACAGTTGCAGGGTACAGTTTCAACTTTGCCCTGACAAAGTCATAAATCTCATCTATTATTAGGTATAAGGTAAAAACAGAAATGAAATACTATATCCGGCTCGATTTTCATTGTGCTGTTCAAAGACATTTTCCCCTAAACACTAAACTTAAATGTCACCTGCCAACTTTATGTCATTCGCTGGTTAAGTATCGCTGCCATCATTGCTTTATTGTTTTATTGTTTCGTTTTATCTGATGTTTAAAGCACATTTGAGCTGCGTGGTTTACCTTGTTGCCAGACGTCATCCAACAGTTTGAGCAAATACTGAGAAAAGCAATAGCCAGAGGGCACTTTCTCCTCTAGTCACGCTCACCTGTGCAGTCTGAAAATTAAACTTTCCATGATTTTGTATTTATTTATCTTTTGTATCGCATCTAATATGACTGAGAACTGATTATCACCAACCTAAGCACAGAAATATCCAAAGCATCTGCCTGACTAAGATTAAGAGGTAAAATGTGTTTATATTAACTTATCTTTATTGTTTTGTATAGTACATCTATTAGTTATAACAGCAGATATTGGAAAAGATTTTGTGAAAGTGTTTATTACAATAAATATTTAGGTTCATGATGCCTACAAAGGTGATGCTTTCCACATTTATAAAAGTTTTATAATAGTGGTGACAGAAGAGGTTCTTGGTCCAAAGGGAATATTTTAACAAGTGTAACACCAAGCTTTACTGTAGTAAAGCTTTCCTATCCAGCTGTTGTATGCATATTGTGCTTCAGCCGTTCAGCTAATGTGATGTGTTAAAAAAAGGATTGATGGGTTAAAACGTGTGGCCCCATGCTTGCTTTCATCTGTGTCCTTTAAAAAATATATTAAAAAACTATTGGTAGCGGTGACGGTGTCGAGCTCTTACTCTCTCTGGAGCGTTCCTTGCCCCTGAGGCTCAGGCTGGAAATGTGGTGTTCTCGTCGATGCTTCTCCTGCTCCTTCTCCTGCTGGCTCTGCTGCTGCTGCTGCTGCTCCAAACGGCGCTCCTTCTCTGCAAGTTCCTGCTGTTGTTTCATGGCCTGGAGCTCCTGCTGAAGCTGGGAAGCATGTAGGCATCACATCAGCAAGAACACAGCACTTTTTTTAAATAAATCACAGTGGCTTTGGCTAAATTTTGCACTTTCTATTTTGCAGTGATGGCTAACTTTGTGTTTGACGGTAAAAAACTAAAGTCATGCTGAGCTAATGTATTGCTCAACACTTTGCCCTGCTGCGCTGAGTTGTTTCCCCTTTTTTGCACTTTTTTTGATGTTTTCCTTAGTTATACAGTTTTCTAGTGATCTGCTATATGTCATGCTGTTTTGTGTTGTTTTGTGTTGTGTTGTGTTGTGCTGTGCTGTGCTGTGTCTCCGTACAACTGTTCTAACCTTGAGGTGCTCCTGGAGCTGAGCCTGGTGCTGACGGGTCAACTTTTCATGCTGCTTCTGGAACTCGCTGATTAGCAGCTGCTTCTGGATTTGCTGCTGTTTCTGAATGAGGAGCAGCTCCTGCTGCAGCTGCCTCTCCCACAGTCCTGGGTCCGAGCCTGGCCCCAGCATCCTCAGATCTGTGCGGAGGTCCAAAGGAGACAAGGGCTCCACAGCCAATGGCACGTCTGGTTTAATATCCACTGTGGCACAGAAACGGCAGAGCAAAAAGAGATTTGTCAGTCCTAATTGTACCCTCAACAACTCAAGTCGGAATCAGAGGAGGCTTTGTGGAATCTATAAGGAATCTTAAAAGTTACAGATGACAGAAGCAAAGTGAAGACTAAAGAGGAGAGAAAGACAAGGTTCGGAAAGGAAAAGCAAATTCTATCCCATGATCCTCAGAAACCTGCAATTATAATAGTTTCTATAAACAAACACGGGATCACATCCGTCAGCGCAGAGTCTACTGGGAGTAGCTGCATATGGACATTTGGAACAAAATATTTAAGTAGTTATGTAGAGTATTTATATAAGCCCTGTCTTCCCAGTTGATAAATAAATAAAGGGATTCTGTCAGGCAGATATCCCTTTTTAACATAAATAATTTAAGGTGAAGTAGATTGGGAATCTGTAAGTTTGCAGATCCATGCTTCTGTGATCTCTCTTTTTCTGTTCTCGAGTGCAGATGCTGCAATGTGCGCATTGGTAAGAGCTGCCTCTATTATAAGTAATTGCCAGATACAAAGTGAGAGGGCATCCCTTTGGTCTCCAAGCTCTATATATAGCCTGTTCCACAGAGAAAATCGATTGCTGGTTAAGAACATAGGAGACAGGGCTACTTCATCTCTCTTCTCCATAGAGGATGTTTAGTGATAGTACAATATTTTCCTCATTGCTTTGCCTTTGCTTTAATCCACACTACTCTATCCAGTTTAAGTAACATTTTTTTTCTGAAGAATCACATCTATGAACCAGCTTTAGGTATTATAAAAGGTATTCGTGTGTACATTTGGCCAGTGAATAAAATAAAAATGTCCAATCGCTAGAAAAGTAGACATGTTAGTCATGCTGATCATGGTGTGACATTCAAGGGAAGATACGCATTGTCCAGACTGTATAATGCCGCTTCCATTTTTAAACCAGAGAAATATTCAAAGCTACTTAAAATTCCAGTGGAGCTGGAGGGGAGAGTTATTGAGTGCATTCATTGCCTTAATCTTCTCGAGGGTCACATCTGAGAGAACAAATACCACACCACCTGTTCTTTGAAAGCTGAGCGAAAACTGACACTTCATATAATAATAATCTTTCGTTGGGTTCTGTTACGCAATAATACTTTTTACACTAAAATGCCACAAAAAAAAGGTTTAAACCTGCTAAAAAATGAGCCAGTAGCCAACAGTTAGGAAGCAGAAACCCCCACCCTCCACCCCCACCCCGTTCACTGATGCTGTGAAGCTCACTGGCGTCCATTTGTTTTGCCGTGTAGCCTGTTTTTCATTGCCACCATTCCATGTGTATGCGGCGGTGATGATTATAAATAGAAACATAAAAGCAAGTGGCGCAATCCTGGTCTGTGACAAACCCCACACCCTAGTATCCACCACCGTAACTTGCCGCTGCCATGGCAACGCTGGCGACGTAATTATGTCTCCCCATTCTGCAGTGATCGAGTCTCACTGCATGTCATCTTCTGCCTACATTGGCAATGTGACATGTTGACTATTATATCAGCTTTTTGCCTCTTATATAAGAAAGGAGTCCCCACTAGAGAGAGAGCGAGCGAGAGACAGAGAGAAAGCATTACAAAACCCACCAACACAAACACTCTCACACACACAAATACACACACGCATATTTGGGAGAGAATCGTTGGTTAGGTGATAAGTTGTCTTAAAACATTTTCAAAAAAGTGAAGGCAGCTTGAGGGGACTCCCGTGCTGTATATTTCCTCTCTGTGTTCTAAAAACAGCTCCAATCAAAAGACAGAAGAGGGCAACAGCTCGGCAGGCGCGGAGAACAGGCACCTGTAGAACAAACCCTTCCCGTCTGACAGGGAATATTAATCATGGCTTGTAAGCACTTTACAAAGGACTCTTTTGTAGCGGACGCTGTTCCAGGAGCAGCCGTGACCCTGTGAACCGTCGAAGGGTTCGGAGAGTCAGACAACATTAGTGCTACTTTTTCATAATGGACCTAAATATAGCAACAAAAAACACCTGCTGCCTGAGAGAATTCACCACTGTGATACCTAATTAATCTCATATTTCATTCCGTACTCTTACTGCGACTGGCATTAAGGACCTCCACTTTGATCTGCACGTCAAGCTGAGTCTCCATCACAAAATCTCAGACAGTGGTTTAACATGATGGGAAGGGGGAGGGAGGGAGGAAGGAGAGAGGAGGAGGACCATGAAAGCTTAAGCCACCTTTGATAACCAGGACTGTATGCGATGGCCCTTGAGGAAACCTTAACAGCCTCATGTGCCTGTTCTATTCTTGTCTGGTTTCTGTTGGCAAGAATAAAGCTGAATGGAAAGACAATGTTAAAGGAAAAAAGTAAAGCCCTAAAGCAAGGGTGGCACTGTTCCAACCACACTGAAGCATCTACCTTTTTAAAGTACAATTTGCAACTAACAATTCTCATCATCAATATTATCGTCCGTGAACAGCCCTGGATATCGTCTCCGCTGTTGTAAATTTACAGTTATATAGATGCATTTAAATAAAATGCACCTCGAAACTACCCAAACCGAAATGTGCTGTTTCTGTATCAAAAAAATACGGAACCACCAGTAACTAGGTCTAAATATAAGTGCTTTTCTGAGCAGGGTCTTAATATAGACAACGTGCGAGAGGCTGTCACAGTTGTGAGGCCGCCTGCTCAATTTAACATGGGCAAAAATAAAAGAGCAGTGTCACATTTATGTAACTTTCAGGTCCTTTTTCTAAATGATCACTCACAAGGAAGAGCCTTCCATTTCTGGTTCAGTGGTCTGACTGGAGATCATGGATAATTTTGATGAGTCTTGATTGGTATAAAGCGCACAGAAGTGTCTCTAGGCAGTGGTAAACATGAGATTTATGAATGACAGGTCCCAAATTTGTTTTTAGCACAAGGGAGCAACAAGCACCCTGCCCCGTGCCCAAATTCCTCCCTGTGGAGGGCCTGCCAAGGGGGGATTGGGTGACTCATGGCCTGTGACCACACTCCCAGTGCAGCGTCGCACCGCCAGTGTCCCCAAAGTGTTTATTTCTATAACCGATCTGCCTCTCATTAGCCTTGGTGGCGGTTAGGGTGACAATCACGGCCTTAATTTGAGATGTTGGATGGCTATCTTTTTTTGCCTCAGGCCACATTAGCAGGCTTCCCATCGTAGAGAGACACATCACCAGTGACACTACTATTACACATGAGGATACCAAAAGACATATGAAGATGCACACTGCAAAATATTAACACAATAAATCAATAACGCAGGCTTTGTTTGACTTCCAGGCTACAATAATGATTTAGCATTTTTTGAGAGCTTCTAAACTGACTATTAAAATGAGGATGGAGTTATTAATATGGTAAACGCTGTCTCCTGACTATAAATACTGCAGGTATTCTTAACCAGCTGTTTGCACCTGAGGGTATATTCTGGTGCCACTGTGTGAGACTGAAGAAAAAAGGCACATAAAGCTTCTGTTCACTCACTTCTGTTCAAAAATGTCTGTTGGTAAACCAGTTAACAAGTATTAACATAAATGCTTATTTAGGGCTTATCTGGGGCTTAGTCTAGTTTCAGAGATGTGTTTAAATAACAATAGCACTCGTGCAACATGTACTATGGAGTCTATTCAGAACACATTCAGTTATTTCATTACAATTCTGTAATGAAATAACCAAGTGCTAATATTCTGTAAATATTAGCACTTTGATTCTAAAAGTTAAGATCAATAAATTAGCGTAAAAAAATTTTCAGCAAATAAAAAGTATGAAATTCATATAAATGCAGCATTAGAGATTGTTGCTGTTATGTAACTCGACTTCTACCAGTTTTCCCAACAACTGCTTTTTTTGCTTGATGAAATTAAAACCCGTACAAGGCCAGAAACATCACTACAAGTGCAGCTGTAGTTGTGTTTTTCCACTGAACCACAGGAGTGTGCACAACAAGAAGGATACCATCTTCACTTTGCTGATACTGCTCCTAGACCATTATGTATAATTTGCATTTTATTAGTTATTTGCCCATTTGAGCATCAAAATAATGAAACACTATGAACTGCACTTTAACCGCGCATGTTGTGAACGTTTCGTGTGAAACAGAGAGGGTTGCTGATCTAAATTCCCTGTCTGACAGTATAAATAGAACCAGATACAGAAGATGTTTGAGGGCAAAAATAAGCTGATGCTTGGGACTGCAATGTGGTGCTGGATCTCTCATTAAGTGCCTTGTTATTTTGAGCAGCTGGCATGTCTAAACCAGGAAACAGGTCTTTATTTTTAAGACTCAGGCTCGTCCTTGCAGCTGAGCCAGAGCTGCGGTCTGCAGGCTATCTACTAACAAAGAGAACTGAGCTGAGCCACCACAGGCCTCTCACTGAGAGGAGCCAGGAGTCCAGTTGTCTCCCGTCCTACCGTCATAGCTAATCGTCTTATAAAACAACATATATATGAAACTGTTATCCAGGCACAATGTAGAAAGCCCAGCAAAGGACAAGTAACAACTGGGAAGTCCTTCTGTAACACGGCCAGCTGATCCTAGAGTCACTTAAATTCCAAATAAATCAATCAGCAAGAGTCAATTACCTTAGCTCGCTGCACAACCGCAAACCCTCTAACCATCCATTAGCATAAACAACATGAATATCGAGATAAACAGTGAGAAATATGCATCTTGTCCAATGTATTTCTAATTTTTGATGATCAAACTGTTATAACACTTCTACAACATTTCAGAAGCAGAATCAGTTCATTCTCATAATGAGTCATTTTCATGCAGTGAAACAAAATAAAATTCTTTGTATTATTTTGAACCATCTCTTTTGCAGTAAGCACTTCAAACACAGATGAATAGATCAAGGATATGGACAAGGGGACTTGAAATGTAGGCCACTGTTATTGTCTGAAAGGTCCCCATTAATATTTTACATGCAGGGAAAACTAATTACTTTTTTTCCCTGTTTGTCAAGAGCCCATCTGAAGACTGTTTTAATCACAACTTTGATGGTGCTGTCACTGAGCAAAACAAAAATGCAACGGAGCCCTCTTTCTTTGCCGATCCGCTTGAAACGGCAGACAAGTACAGTATCATATAAAAGGTCAAGCAGTTTTCTTTAGAAAACAGTTCACAACAAACCTATTCAGTCAGTGCAAGGACCGCGTCATCAACAAGAATCCGCACAGATAGAGTGTCATGAAAATTAAACAGCCAATGATTGAGCTCTCCCCGTGTCTAAAGGCACTGTACCAGCTATGTCTACAACTCTTTCACAACACGCAGTAAACTCACGGAAAGACACCTCTGAGCAGCTTCCTTAGACAAATAATGTTACTCACTGTGGACTGATTTGCTGTAAAGTGGAAAGAACAAATTAAACAGAAAAATGACAGAATCCTCTATAAATATCTGTTCCAAACCATAGTTATATCAGGACCTTGCTGAGATGGAATGATAACGCACAGACGCCTAATCTTAGCAGGCTAATGCCATAAGCTGAAAATAACTCACCTAAGAATAGCTGACCCACAGAATAAGCAAGGAGCCCGATTTCAGGCGCTCTGTATAGCTGTTGTTTGGCTCGTAAGCCGCTAAAGTCAAAGGAAGAAAGCTCTGCTCCTGTAGCCTGATAGTCAAATAACCTGCTCTATTGACAGACGTGGAATGTGTCATCTCTGTGTCATCCCCGGGACTTATTTTTAAATCTTTTCACGTTTACCCCACTGCCTCTTCGTGTTTTCAGTTTGCTTACCTGAATCTTTTTGGTATTTTTAAAATGTACATTTCACTCTGGGTTTTTGGTGGTGTTTTTGTTTTTTTTTGTTGGATATGCTTAAAAAAAATCTTACTGTACATGAAACTAAAATTATTCAACATCCTGTTCCTCACATTGTGGGCTTATTTCAGAAGTAGTAACAACTCAGTGGTCATAGCACATTAAATTAAGTAATGGTATGCCATTACTCATGCTTCCCAGCGATCCAAACAAGAATGGAGTTTTTTTTAACTCTAAACTAATTTCTCCAAACATGTTTTGAATTTTATCAATAGCCGCTTTGAGGGAAAAAAAAACAAAAACCCAATGCAAATACGGTGTGACTCATCTTTCGACAATACAGAGAATAGAGCTTACTCATACTGATGTCATGTACTCAATTCAATTCTCAGGTCAGAAATAGAAACAGTCGAGAGAGAAACCTTTCACATGTCCCCTCAGTATTTCTATCACAGTTCTTCCTGTTCCCTGAAAAGTGCATGCTGACATGGAAGCTTGAAAAACACAGCATCCCTGTCATGTTCACACTGACTCGTTTCAGACAAGCAGAGCATGGGAACAGCGTTAACACACATTCTCTCATTTTAGCAGAGCACTTTTTAACTCAAAGCGTCCTCTGCGTCTAAATAGAGAAGCACAATATTTAAAGCGGCGCATGTTATCGCAAGCTTAAATACCTCGATTCAGGAAGAAGTGCCTGGTCGTACCACGCTGCTGTGCTGAGAAGCTTTGAGTTCTCTTTTCGCACAGAAAGAGAGAGATCGGGCGAGCGCAAAGAGTTGAGAGTACGGGAGAGTGAGAGAGAAGGACAGAGCGAATGTGTGCACGAGAGGCACAGTGGATGTAAGACAGCAGGGAAGTAGGAAGAGATTTAAAGACAGAGGGGAGACAGAGATTGGGATGCAAAGAAGGTGGAAAAAAAAGGATAAGGCATTCCTCAAGGGGAGTGGAAACGCCAGGCTGTGTGATCACCTGAGTTGTTCACGTTGTGCATCTTGCTCGGGTTGGGGAACTGCTGGTGTCCAACGCGCCCTTCTGTTATGGAGAAACTTGACTCGCCCTCGTAAATCGTCTGCAGCATACTCCACTCAGCACTCAAGTCTCATTGCAAGCCTTGTGTTTCCTGACACCAAGAGCCAACCCTCAGCCACTCCAGGGGAGAGACCACGACAACAGGCAACTCTCTCCCTTCCTCTGTCTCCTCCTCTGAGAAACTACTCTCACTGAAGCGCAATAACACAAGCAGCATACACTCTCTCTGCAGGGCTGGTACTCTCCCGGGTGCCCTGCTTTAGTCTGTTCCAAACACTAACACAGTGTTTGGAGAAGAATCCAGCTTCTTTTCCTATTTGCCTCTCTCTCTCTCACTCTCTGTGATTTTTTTCTTCCTCTCTCTTCAGCAAAGTGTCTGATCAGAGACTGAGAAAAAATGTAAAGCTGAGTTGCTAGGAAAGCCGTGTAGTGTGTACTGAGCACCGCGCAGAGGCAGTAATGCAAGCTGGGGAGGGAGCAAGCTTCATTTGCATGTGAATCAACAACTGCGTGGCCCACAGGTGACAGAAATAGAACAATGGCCAGCCCTGGCTAAAAATAGGTCAGGCGAGGCGCAGGGATTGGAGCAGCATTGATGCGTTTAAAAATACCACACCAAACACAGCTGTCTTCTTCAGCTCCTGCCAGAAGGCATGTCTCCTGACTCCCTCTCTGCAGATGGAGGCTTGAATCCTCTATTCTCTCTTTTCTGATTTGTTGAACCTGTCTCTCTCTCTCTCACACACTCACTCTATTTATGTCTTCATTTTGTCCTCTCAGGTATATGGATGGAATGATGCATTTTTGTTCTGATGTACCCGCGAGAGGGAAAGAAACTTTACATGTGCACTTGATAGCAGGCGTTTTGCAAAGCAACTGATTGCCTGTTATTATGAATCACAAAACCAGTGAAAGGGTGTATTAACAATTTTTTGCGATGGGGTATTTCGACAAATGCAACCAAACACCGGTGCTCTCAGGCGTAATCTGCATGTGTGACAAAAACGCAACAGGACGTGTTAAGACGAGCGAGACATCTTAAACGAACAGAAGAGTGTTCATTTAAGATGATTTAACATGTGGAGTGTTACCTCACTGCATTAGCTCGGTATATGTGTGGGGTTCAGTGTGTATTCAGGGCAGTGATGCTACTCAGGAAGCATGCTTTCAGCTAACCAAGGAAGCCAACTGTAAGATGCCATAACAGCATGATCGTAATTACATAAACCTCTCAAACTGTGTCAAGAGCACTTTTCCAGGATTGCAAATCCCATTCCCTTGAAACACTCTTGATACTGTTTAATGGAGGATTTAAGAACAAACAAAACACTACACTCCCCATTTACAATCAATAGAACCTAAATTCTAAATTCAAGCACTAAGCTGTTATATATACTTGGATGTTTTTCATTAATATTACAAGACAAAGATCTATATATTCCCACTGTAGCCCATAAAAGCCAAGTCACATGTTTTAGCTGACCACTGATGCAGGGCTGGGTTTGTGGCCAAGCAGCCTGTGCCTTTAAATTTTTCATCTTCCTTCATAATTTGACCTGTCCCCCAGCCAGGGGCGTGGAGCCAGCATGGCTATTTTTAGGTCCCGAGCTCTGACGACTGGGCTACAGAGACACAGAGAAGGAGTTTTACTGTGTTGTTTCAGCTGGACAAACATTTAACCCCTCAATCCTTTTTATCAAAGCACAAACCAAGAAGCCAAGAAGGAAATGCACAGCTTGCAGGCTTAGCCCAGACACAAAACACAACTCTGGGGCTAATGTTTGAGCATGTTGGCTGATTTGATTATTTATACACAGAGCCATCAGCAACAGTGTTTACAGTTTTTGGGGAGGTTATTTTTTATAGAAAACATATAATGGAAAACATATCTTCATATAATCTGTACAATAGTAAGGAAAATTGCTTCTACAAAAAAAATACCAACAGCACAAAACAATCAACGAATGATTGAGTGAATGTTTATAACGCGAGTGATACCTTACAGATTAAGTAAACTCCAGACTATGGTGGAATTTATGTCGGATATGTGAGCGATAACAAGCCTTCAAGTTCAAGGTAAGGATGGCTAAAGACCCAGAGCTCCATCTGTCACAGTATCCGTCACACCGGACAAGCTCTGACCCCGTAGGCTGGCCTTAGTCATAGGCTAAAGCATAATTAATCAAGAGAGGAAGTAAAGCTGTCACGTGAATGACAATTATTATGACAAAGGGATTTCTATTTTAAAGTCCTATTTTATTATATTCTATTTCTTCATCAAATCCTAAAATTAAAAGGCCCCTGTGCATTTTGCAATGTTCGTGTGTGTTTTCCACTATTACACAACAAAATACTATATTTAATATTTTTGCCTTTAGGATGACTAAAGATCATGTCTGGCTTAGTGTTATTTTTTGATTTACTTCATTTTTTTATAGAAACGACAAAACGTACACACAGATTTATGCTTCAGTTGTTCTGCAAATGTAGAAAATACAAGCACATTTCTCTGCTCTATTACAGGGAGCAGACACACATGTTTAATTCCCAGTATCTTTTTGAAAAGAAGTTCAGGTCAACCTGCCCTGGTGCATGTCAGAAAAACAAAACAGAAACGTTTCACTGGGACATGTTAGCGGAGATTAACCTACACTTTTTATTTATAACTAGCTTCCTGAGGCTGATGAGGGATTGTGGGATTGGAAATAGCTGTCCAATAGGCAGGGTCCAGTAAACCTGCAATGTGGCAAGCCCATTATAGCTCCTACTGCGTCACTGGCGGCCTTTGTCTACTTTAGTCCTATTAAAGCATTTAAGTGTGAACGTCAGCGTCCCTGCTGGAGAGCCACTCTACTCTGCTCTCGGGTGCCTGGGCTCGACTGTCTGTCACCTCCCTCACATCAAACACAAACTATGTGTCTCTCTCTGTGTATGTGTGTGTGTGTGTGTGTGTGCATGTTTTGTCACCAGAGCACTAATGTGGAGTGGGGAATTATTAGTGATGAGGGAACAAGTGGGCTAGATCAGTGAAGGGCTCATAGCGCTTTCCAAAATTAAATGAACGGTCATTATAAGCTGTTTTAAAGAACACCCTATACAAACATATAGCACCCATATGCACATTACCATTATGCTGTTGCCGTTTTTAGATTGACTCTAACTTTGTCAATTAACGTGCAGCTTTCATGCTATGTGAAAAAAACTGATGCTCTTAACCCATTGATTTGTTTATTTCAAATGAGTCTACTCACATTACTACAATCACTGTAGCAGCTTCAAATCACCTCTTGAAGTTCTCTGGCATAATCACTATAGCACTGATGCCTTGTGACACACTGTGCATGATGAAACCCAGCAGGGAGGCAGAGTGAAGAAAGAAGGGAGCAGAAGTAAAGTGTTGCAACAGACATGGGAGGTGGACGAAGCTCACTCGTTCTAATTTGATCTGGCTAGGAAATGTCTTATTCTCCTTAACAGAGGATGACCTGCGTGTGGGAAGGAATGACTCAGGTCTGCTTTGTTGTTCTCTGTTATTTGAACTTCAAAGGCAACCATGCAGCTCAGCGGGGGTGGTGGCGGGGGTCATCTACTGTTAAATAATCTGATTACACAGTGGATATCCAAGCACTCTTCCATGATCTTAATCGATAAACTATAAAATTCATTTCCCTGACTTTCTGCCTGCAATGGTTCAGATTTCATCATGTCACCTTGGGAGGACTGTGGCGGATGTTATCATTGTCGAGTACTTATTTCTCCATTCAGAGGGGGATGCTCCTCCCCAGAGAGGAGTTGCATAATAACAGCAACTTCTCATAAGTTACCATGCACCTAAATGGCACCACCCTCTCCCCTGAGCTTCGTCTCTCTGTAGAGGCCACCACGCAGCTCCAAGGGCACCCCTGGTACATGAGGGAAATTACCTCTCCACACCAATTACTTCACCACCCTCCATACGTCAGCCCCTTATGAGTCACCATTGCTAACTGTGGAAGAAATCCTAGATCAATTTATAGACTCATGCCAGTCTCTACATGAGCAGCGCAGCATACTCAGACCTCAGAAAGTGTCCCAGCTGAAAGCCAGGGTTGAAGTTTTGTCACTTCAAAACAGCCCATTTTCCTTTTACCCTGTAGCCAGTCTCATAAAACCACAAAGGCCCTACAACTGCTGATTTGAAGGTAAAATCCAATTAGCCTGTATATCTGGGTGAGTTATGCGAGCATGTTTCCCCACTAATGATTCTGGGTGCTCTTGCTTTTATTGGGTTATTTTGTCTGGCTTCCTGTGGAATTTCCTGTTGGACTTTTCAGGGTGATATAGGTTGTACTTAACAGGTTGGATCGAATAACATGAAAAGCATTGAAAGGCGGTTATGTTTGGCAGTTAATGTTGAAACACTGCCGACAAAGTTTGGCAGTGCTGCTCCAAACACAAAAACAGACATGCAGTTTTTGCATTTCATGTGAAGACTCTGTACGATCCAGACAACTAAACTGCATTTTCAACTAGATTTTGAAGTAAGCGTGTCTTCTTCTGCATTGTGTTTGTGAAAAACATATTTTTTTTGCAATCTGCATTTATGTTTATTGAGTCAATCATATATTAGACAGGGTGGAATCCATCACCACACAACTATTTTCTTGACCTAACCAAACACAAAGCTAAAGCAAAACTCTTAACTCAAATATAATATAAATAATATAAAAATATGTGCAAAATATATATATTTATATAGTGTCAAAAAATCCTGCAAGGTATACCTCCACCACTTCATCTACCTCCTTATGTGGACATAAGGACATTTTTTTGATGAGAACACAGTTTAGATATATTGGAAGGTACTTCTGTGATGGAAGTGTAATGAAAGGGTAAGAAAACAGAGAGAAGTAAAAAAAAAAAGAGAGAGAAGAAGAAAGTCTGAGAAATGCGAACCCTCTATCTGAGATGTAAGAGCAGACTGAACGATAAAAGGCAAAAACACAATTTCAAAGCATCCGCTTATTGTGAGCTGACATTGAGGTCAGTTTACTTTCAAACTTTGAATAGGTCCTTGATGCCATGCCTTCATCTGCTGCCATAGGCTTTCTAAAAATAGACATGTACCACAAAGGCACACTGGAAAAAGAGGGCTGCTCTCAGTACTTTTACTGATCAATGTGCTCATCTCTGCTGGAAACCATTGATCCACTGTTTGTATCAAATTGACTATGTTGTTGTTGTACAGCTTCCATCCTACATGTACTCCTGACAAGCCCGCTTTATGTTCTCCTTTGTTTCTTTTGCCAAGCACCATCCCTCATATTAACACAAACCATTGATCCTTTAAGAATATTGTTACATCAACAGGCTTAGCATTGATTAGACCTTCTGAAAGACAACTCTTAATGTCAGCTGGCATTTTAATGTCAGCTGGCATTTTAATGCACCGTTAACTAATAAATATAAAAGGGCACTTTTTTGCCTGGAACCATACTGGGTAGAATCATTGCATCAGAGGCTTTCAGACCTACATCACTGAAAAGCCTGCAGAAGTCAAATGTGGCATCTGTATCACACAAACACAAGGCCCAAGTGCACACATGTGACTCTGATGGAATACAGCCAAGCTTAGCTGACCTTAGAAAATCCCTCAGGGATTAATAAAAACAAAGGTTGTCTGTTCAGAGGCATCCTTCTAATCCACATCCTGCTAGTCAAGCCCATTTATGAGTGGATAATCATAGCATCATCCCCCAAGTTGCCTTGGAGCTATTATTCTTAATATGATAACATAATATATTTTTTTTTGCTATCGCCACTGCTTTTGAGAAAACACATTTTATCGAGCCTGTTTGTCCTTTGGCAAATTATCAGCCGAGTTATTTCAGTCACAGAAAAAGTACAGACAGTTTTCACTCACTATTTTATTTTTAAGGGACAAATCTCACTTCTGAGACACGACCATTATAGAAACACACTCATCGAGGAATATCCTGATAACACAGTAAAATGGATGTTGTTAAATAAAGCGTTCTGCGTGACTGGATTTGTCGATGACATTTAAAAGAATCCAACTAAACTTCATTCATGCATTTTAAAAGGTCCACCTGAAAAAAGTGCAACAGGAAATCCACTTTACTATGGGGAAGGGAGGGCTGACGCTTATTGTCCAAGCCACTTCCACCTACGCCATCACTTCTTTACTTGACCGCAGAACAGCTCCAGTACTCTCCTCCTGTGGTGTCTCAAAGGTCTCAGACACAACAATACCTCTGAAAAATAGCTCTTCCTCTGATTATAAAGGTAGAGCTCTGCATACCAGGAAATGCCCCACGGTGCATAAACCACCTCTGTTGCAATGTTAATGTCCAGGCTGCTTTATATGCATAAAGCTAGAGGGGCTCCGCATGTATTTTTAAATGCTTTTGCTCAGGTGACCCTGCATTTCTGTGTTTGTGTATAACACATCATGTTGTACATAGCAGTTTACACATTTGCATAACAAGCCAAAGATCTCTTGTTTGATCCCAGGGGAAGACACAAATCCCTTTGGGGTTGCTCCAGGAAGGGCGTCCGGCATTTGAAAACGCTCTGCTAAATCAAACATGCGGAGCTACCCGTTGTGGCGACCCGTTGTGAATAAGGGCGCAGCCGAAAGTAGCTTCTTCCTCTATTACAACATCATATTCATATACATTTATTTCACCATGGCAAAGTGCTATATTTGCATCCATGTATTTATGTATTCGCTCATTTCATGCAGCTAAAGATAAAGACTCATGTTCATAAGTACACTGTAAGAACAGTATTCTACCTTGCGCTTCCTATGAGAATGTCCAAACGAGTCACGCGGGTTTCTATTTCCTCTCTCCCCTGGGAGGCAAAGAAATAGTTCAGGGGTCATCTCACTTGTTTGTGCTACATTGGTGTGCATGTGCCTGTGTGTGTTGTGTAATATGAGCATTTACTCTCATTCTGTTTTAAATCACCTCTCTCTACTTTTTACATTTTTTTTAATCTTCATGTAGCACACGTGTTGTAGTCTGTGTAATTACATGGTTTGTAATAAAGATGATATTACAAATTCCTTATTCTTTTCTCTCTAAATCAGTTCTTCATATTTCATTGTTCTTTCGGGCTCATCAGCTTGGTTCTGACTGGAAAATCAAGCCGTAACTAAGGCTTGTAATTATGGGACATTGTCCAAGTGGGGTAAAAACCTCCTGGTGGATCCTTCAGCAACAGTGCACCCTGCAGGTTGATTGAGAACAGAGACAAGAAATCTAGAAACCAAGAACAGTGAGAGATGCCAGGTATATAGCTGTGAACTTTCCAAAGCAATTTTCAAGGACGACAAAGACAAATACGCCGACACACAACCGAGAAAACAGGCAGAGTCACCACAGAGGTCCTCTACATATATACAAGTCAAGATCCAGTGCAAGCAAACACTCATCTGCCCTGCATACTTCCATACACTCATCCACACTTCTCCATAGTGTTGCCATCCTGCTGGGAGTGACCGCATCACTCCCGACCTTTTCCTTTCATCCTAGATCCAATGACCAAAATGACTTTTCAACCCAGCCGCTTCAATAACACAGAGCCTAACAAGCTTTGGCTGCCTCTTTCATAAAATATGTAAAAAAAAATTAATGAAAAAAATCCCAGCACAAAACAAAAGCTGTTACAGCTATGCGACCTCTTTGAAGCTGTGTGTGTAAAAAAAAATAATAATAATAATAAAATATATAATGAAGTGAACATTGATGTTTTCTTTTGAACTACAAAGTGTTGAGATTCCTACTATCAAAAGAGCAAAACAGACCCGGTAGAAAGAAAAAACACTCCAAGCATTCATAGCATCATTTTTCTTTTTTCTGCTCCGCGTTTTAGTGCAGTATGCTATTCATTGATGTTTTTCTGTCCTTTTAAATGCATCTAGAGGGCGTGAATAAAACTCCCTTTTTCTGTTGCCTTTAAGCCTCCCTATTAAGTGCAAGTCTTCTGAGATAATACTACTTGATACTAAAAGGGATCATTTAGAGTATGCTCTAAGGTTGGTAACTCAAAGGGGGTAAGAATTTTCTGTTTTGGAAACAGATGGGCTCTTAACCCTTTCACACCTATCTGACTACCAAGACCTTTATGCGGGCTCTTAGATATACAGCCAGTGTGTCCAATCTCTGTGTAATTCCTGGCTCCATTTGTTCAGCACATTTCATGGCAAGTGGGGAGGGGGTTGTTCTTGTAGACCTGTCACTAGCAGGGTGGGTACCCGCAAAGGAAAGGCAACAACAAAGAGATGTTTAAATATGAGTTATGGTAGGCCATTTTCGCCTGCATAAGTTGATGGGATGGCAAGAATTGACAACTACAAGGCTTGTGAACTCTTGGTTTTGCCATCAAGGTAAACATCCTCACCCCGTGACAGATTAGTGACAATCTGTCCGTGAGGCCGAGCACACATCTCATTCATCACATTTACTGATTTAACCTCAAAGTTCTCAAAGTCTCGTATCGTGTTAGGGCAGGGACACTGTCTATAGCACCTGTCACTGGCTGTACTGAGACGCAGACAAGTGAAGAGCAACAAAACCAGACCACTCCGGCAAAAGTCCTACTTAACGGACTTCAACCAAAGAATTAAAATGTCTGTAAGGAGAAAAAAGCAGGACACTGACAGAAAGCGCTGCATATTAATCTATCTTAAATACTCGAGGCAGGAGCCTTAAATTTCCCAATTTTTCATCCACACAAGAGGCCTCTCAGAGACATGAATGATTCATCTCTCCAACTCCTTTTAGACAAGAAGTGAAAATAAATGGAAGTAGAATCCCCCAGAGAGCCTAGGGGTCTACAGTGGGGCTGGATGAACAACACTGAGAACAGCAGGCTAAACCCACCAAAGCTCTGTATCTCTGCTACAACAGGAGCTATACTCTCCCTCTGGGTTAGAGCTCTCTTACTATAAAGAGAGAAAAATAGTCCTCACACATACTTCACTCCTTATTCAGTCCTGGCCCTAGATCGGCACATTTCCACACATATAAGAGAATCTGTATGTTTGTTTTGACTGAACAAGAGTTATATTTATAATTCAGTGTATGCAGATTAAGCTTTTACTTGAAAGTGAATTAAATCTTTCCTGAGAATGTCATGCATTGACCGGAGTTGTTGTTAATGACCTGAAACAGCAAAATAAATAAATAATAGGAACAAGACCCTAAGAGTGCAAGTGAGGAAAAACGCACTTTGGAGATGAAATGGATTTTGTAGGCTACGTTCAGTTTGTCTGCACGGCGTCCGGTCTTCTCAGGCACACACTGGAACAGCAGCCAAAAGCAGCGAAATAGATAAAGGTGTGAACAAGACTCTCCATTTCATTTTCATGACAGCACACTAAGATAAAGCCCAGGGCTGTCCTCCACATTATTCTGTTTAACCTCAAAACACATACGGCACAAAGAGAAGAGGCTAATGAAAAACAGAACTTTCGGACAATAAAAACTATAATGTCACATCACTTAGGTTGTCGGAGGGGGGGGTCTGTTAGGTTTGTTCAATACTCAGATGATCAGACTCTTTACAGGCTTCAAGTAGGCTATGAAAACAATCTCATAAGGTGCGGCCACAGCTGCTCATTGTGATTCCTTGGCAGATCTTTTCTGACTGTCTTCTAACATTGCGAGCATTGTTCCTAATATAATGAGGCTCACAACTCCTGAGCAGCTGGAGGATATGCCTTGTACACTGACACCTTCCATTCATGATACAATTTGTCCTAATCTTTTCAATAACCAAGACAAATAATCCTGTTTGAAGTGAAAATGTAACAAAGAAGTTAATAAGCTATTGACCTTAATGCTCTTGTTCTTATATGTAGCTTATGTACATTCAAGTAATATGAATCCTCTGGCAAGCCCTCACAACCTTTTGTTTAATAAAGACTGCTGATTTTAACAATGAGCCGCTGCAGAACAGAGAGCGGCACCTTCCTCTGGGCATCAACAACACCCCTCCTCCCACGAAAACTCACTGACCCAAACCCATTTTTTCCAGTCTAAGAGAAATGTCAAGTCCAGGCCTAGAACTCGTCTCTTTGAAGGGAACATAGCAGCCAAATATAGCCCGCTCGCCTCTATGCCTCCTGACATACATCAGGCTCTACGGGTTCTGCTACCAGTGGTTAAATTTGGCACACTGTCATGTAGTCACTTACTATTAAACATCCTAACTATACAAAGAAAATTATAAGCGAGCAGTCGAGTGTACACTGTTGCCTGGTAACCTAATGCCATGTTGGGGATTCATCTTGTTATGGAACAGAAAGCACTTACAGCCAAAGCCAATAATAGATCCTGGACCACACAAAAATAGTTTAAGGGTGTCAACAGGCATGGCCATCATGAAGCTGAGAAACATATCATGAGAGGTGTATGGTTAAGAAACACATGTGACTTGGTGTGTTTTTAGGAATTGCTTAAGTGTTTCTGTAACTGCAGTCATTGGTGAAATTACATAATTATGGTTCATCTGTCATTATGAGTGGAATGATGGATGAAATGAGAGCTTATTTCCAAGTGTGAAATGCTGCTAAAGAAGACATTATGCTGACTGCCACTGGCGGCTGGGTAAAAATTACTAATGCTGTTTTTAAGGCTTTTTGGATCCAGCAGAATTACATAAATGTCCCCCGACTTCTGAAATATGTAAATCATGACAAACTTGTGAGGCATGTTTTACAGATTTTCTACACGTGACAGCCTCACACAGACCTACAACAGTGCCTGTTTTTGATCTAGCTTTTATACATTCAACATTAGCTCATGACAATTAGACTACAGATCCTGCCTATCATAAAAGAAAAACATATATATATATATATATATCACTAAACTTACTGGACACTTTATTAGGTATGCCTATTCTAATGCTCATGAATGCAAACCTCTAATCAGCCTGTCACGTGCATTTAGCCATTCAGATATGTGATTTAAGGGAAGATGAGTATTTCAAAAAATGGCTTGTTGATGCCAAACGTCAGAAGAGAATGGACAGAATAGGATGTGAACAGTAACTCAAATAACCACTCGTTACAACCAAAGGTATGCAGAAAAGCATCTCTGAATGCACAGCACATTGCTGTAGCATTGTTTAAACATGACATCTTAACTGAGTGCTGTTGCTGACCGTGTCCATCCCTTTATGACCACAGTGTGCTCATCTTCTGACAGCTGCTTACAGCAGGATAATGCACCATATCACAAAGCTCAAATCATCTCAAACTGGTTTCCTGAACATGACAATGTGTTTGCTGTACTGGCCTCCACAGTCGCCAGAGCTCAAACCAACAAAGCACCATTGGGATGTTACCGGAACACAAGATATGCATCATGTATGTGCAGCTGACAAATATGCAGAAGCTGTCTGATGTTATCATGTCAACATGGACCAAAATCTCAGAGGAATGTTTCCAGCACCACGAAGAATCTATGACACAAAGAATTGAGGTAGTTCAAAAGGCAAAAAGAGGTCCAACTTGGTACTAGCCATTTTTTCTTTAACCTGGCTTAGGAATTAAATATTTAACAGTGCTTAGGTTACACAAATATGTCAACATACTGTTTATAAATATTTATACTAGAGATGGCATGATACCACTTTTTTATGTCCGATACCGATATCATAAATTTGGATATCTGCCGATACCGATATGAATCCGATATAGTGTTTTTTAATCGATAAAACTGTGTTTTTAAATATCTTGCTGCATTTTGCCCAAGTTCATACTCAAGTATAAAAAAAATAATAACAACACTAAAGCTATTTTGTTATACCTGTATGCAAAAAATTTTTTCATAGTTCACCAATACTGATCAATCTAATAAACTTAAACCTACACCATCCTCCCTATTCTGGTATTTTAAAGAGTACTTAGTGTAAATATTAAGCAACCTAACTAATAGGGTTTCAACTCCCAGCAACAACAACAAAGAAAAACAGGGAACAACCCCTCACGCTCCACCTCATGATGCTTAATCGATGTAATCAACCTTAATTTGATGCAGTGTGAAAAAACAAATGCACAGAAATCATTTTTTTCAAGAAATATTAAATAGATTCAACATCTTTCTTTAACAGAATTGCAGACTGCACAGCCTTCCCAAAGCAAAAAGTGCTATAGCTTACAAGGGTATATATTAGACTAGAATAGTTACTATATACAGTAATGGACTTCTATTCATTTTACATAAAATTAAAACTTTGGGGGTAACATTCAGATAATTATTTAATAAAAGCTAGACATTTTAAATGAGAATAAGAAAGAAAAGTATGTCTTTGTGTCTGGTTTCTTCTTTCTGGTGCAAAGTGGGCCAAAAAAAAACAAGAGGGACGGACTCGCGACAGAAAAGCCGATCAGCTGATCATTTCACGATTGAAGTAGCAACAGGAGAGGGAGGGAGAGAGGCAGTCGCTCCATATATCGGTTGTTAAGCTGGAACGCTTTACAAACATTCAGAGATGAACTTACACACTTGCTTTACTTCTCTCTGGGATAACTTTGTCGGAGATGAAATGCCACATTGGTAGCGAAGCTCCAGATGCTCAACCAGACCACCACAGGTCTTGCAAGCCACAGCCACTCTATCACGTGAGCACACTGCTCCGACGTGCTATGGTTATGAGGCGAGTTACGGCGTGTTGTAAGTTTTGTGAGGTGCTTTCGTGACATTTAATGGATCGGATTACATTTTTTATTTCTCTCTGATATCCGATCCAGTAATTTAGGTCAGTATCGGACCAATACCGATAAGTAATATCGGATCGGTCCATCTCTAATTTATACTCTTACAAATGTTGAATAATGTAGCTCAGCAGCCTTTAAAATTTCCAATCAATAAAATAGCTCTCATGAAACAAAAGATCCTGGCACTGATTAACATCCATATGCTGTAGAGCTACAGAGGACACATTGGTGCAGCATACACATCCTACTTCTGAGGTAGTCATTTCTTGCTCTATGAAACTCAATGCTATCTGTACAGGAAGACCCTCCTTGTTTTGTGTTTATGTATTGTGGATGTTGGATTAAGTGTCTAAGGACCCTGGGAAGAATAGCCTAGGCCGACGCTGATGCTAATGAGGATCCTGATTAAACAAACAAACCTGTAATGACCATAATCTGGTCACAGAATATGAATGATGATAACAATGACTGCGAGGCTAATATAATGAAGGTGTTAAGGGCTTTTAATGTGTACTAAACAAATCAACACAAAATGCTCCCACTTTAATATTAAATTGGCAGCACCTCATTTGGAGGCCATTGTGGGCCATTAATGTATTCTGACATATGTGGACAAGAACGTTTGTTTTGGAGGAAATCATTTCATTGACAGGGGTGCAAAAAACTTACACCTGGAATTTATTTAAATGCATGAATGTAAACTCAAAAACTTTGACCTGAGTTTTGCTGGCGAGATAATCAGGTGCCTCCAGCGTAGACGTCATAAATAAATAGCTGTTTCACAGACCAAATGGCTAATGAATTTCTTCCAACTGTTGCTATGCTCTAGATATTTTAATGTATTGCTAGACTGGCACGACAGCACATGCACAAAGGTGCCCAATTGTGTTTTTCCTTTAATGTCTTTGTGCCCAATTGAGGCAGAAGATTAGCTCTATCATTCTGTCATGTCATCCAGCACAAAACACCACCGCATTCTTTTTCTCTATTAGAACTGCAATTTATGCTGCGTGACATGAAGGCTGCCTTCACGCTGTCACGGTCAGTCGAGGATGGCACACAAACACAGGAAATAAATCCACAGTGACAAAGCGTAATTCATCACTTTCATCACTTCAGTTGTGGGGAAAAAAAAGACAGAAGAAAAAAAAGGAAAAGGCATTGTATTCGCTCCACTTTGACAAGCTCACTCCCACTTCTTATGTCATCACTGGTAGCAGCTGACAGATTACTCTGCGGCATCAACAGAATATTTTTACTGATACAAATCTGGCAGACGTCAGCTATAGGACAATGATAATATTCTGCTATAGTTAACATGCATCGCACAGCGGGGAACTCGCGCAACACGCTGCTTCTGTGAATAGTTCTTGCCAAGAGAATAGCTGAACATGGTAACTTATCAAGTCCAGTGAATAATTCACAGATGCCTGCCAAAATGTGTTCTATCAAAAACATTTTGTCTCATTAACACATTCACTGGTACTATGAAATTATGTGTTAGGCTAAGTGTAAGGTGCTGTTAAAATGACTTTCTCTCCCTGACACAGCTCAGATGGTACCTGCCCCCTCAAGCCATCTGAGCAGTGTAGACATCTGTGAGCATTAACCTGCCAAGAACAAGTCTAATGTAAAAATATCATAAATATTCTGAGATGGAAAGACAGCTGAAGGGTCATTTTGACTGGCTGTGAAAGGCTTTTATGTCAACTTTGAGCCAAGTTTTTCTTGTCTAAGTGAAAATGTCATGTGTACACTGGAGGCTCTGTGCTTCTTGTGTTTTCCCTTTTACCTCGCTCTGAGAAGACTGAAACGCTGCTGTCAACACATGACACCTGGGGAAAGAGCACTGCTTACCAAAGCCATCTGCTCAAAGTTTTTGTTGGAGTGACAGGGTGTCCAGCAAAACTGAGAACCAAACAAACTTCATACATAGCACTGTCAGTTAACTTTCATTTAGTTACTGGCAGCTATTAAAAAAAATAAGCGTCTTACTTTTGAGCAGTCATGGATGTTGCCATGTTATCTGCCTGTCTTGTGGTTTTGGTTCTTCATTATCTGTAAAGACAATATGCAAAAAATAAGCTGTAGATTCATATCTGCATTTATCGCATATGAAGTGCAGCAAGCTGAGAAATGTTTATCTCTGCAATCTTTCACTACTACACACTTACTAGTTCCAGGTTAGATTCCCTTTATGCCTTCTGAACTGCCTTAATTCTGCGTCGCATAGATTCAACAAGGTGCGATTTTGGTCCACATGACTGCATAACATGGTTGCTGCAGATTTATCAGCTGCACATCCAATGATGTGACTCTCACTTTCAACCACATCCCAAAGGTGCTCTGTTGGATTGAGATCTGGTGACTGTGGAGACTTTTTGACTACAGTGAATTCTTTGTTATGTTCAAATATGGGATGATCTGAAATTTTGGACACGATACATTAACCTCCTGTAAGGAGCCATCAGAAGATGGGTACACTGTAGTTAATAAAGGGATTAACATGGTCAGCAACAACACTGAGGTCGGCTGTGGTGTTTAAACGATATTCAGGTCATCCTAAGAGGTTCACAAGGTGCCGACAAAATACTCCCCACACCATTACACCAACAGCAACAGTCTGAATTGTTGATTTAAATCAAGATGGATCCATGCTTTTATGTTGTTTACCCCAAATTCTAATCGTACCATCCAGCAGAAATCAAGACTCAGACCAGGCAACTTTTTTCTTCCAATTTTCTGTTGTTCTGTTTTGAGATTCAATGTGTGTATCCAGAGATGCTTTTCTCCACACTTTGTAACGAGTGGTTATTTGGGTTACGGTTGAGCGGTCTGGCCAGACTTGTCACTTAGGGAACTGCTGCTCACTGGATAATTTCTCTTTTTCAGAGATTCCCTGTAGAGGTTGTTATGCGGGAAAATTTCAGTAGGTCAGGAATTTCTGAGATACTCAGACCAGCCTGTCTGGCACCAACAAACTTGGTACTTAAAAGACTTCAGTAGGTCATCTTAACCATGTCTACATGCCTAAATGGAATGAGATGCTGCCATGTGATTGGCTGATTAGATTTTCACATTAATGAGCAACTGAACCAGTATAACTAATGCTAAAACTGAGAACACACAAGATTTTCATATGTAAAACACAAAAATTGAAGTGCTCAGATACACCATAAGATACTTTACTTGGCTATCTGAGTTCTACCTATGAATCTATCTTGCCAATTATATTATTAAAACACTGTTCACATGTTGAAGAACCAATAATACTGTTCTGATAATATTATAACAGTGTAATGAATCATTCTGCCTTGTGAGCATATTCTGGGTAGGCCTGTGTACTTTTTTTTTACGTCTTTCACTTGCAGTGGAGTATTTATTAGTGTCGTTTGCTTGCTCCCTGCTCTGAATGCTTCTTTCACCTCTAATGCAAAGCAGCTCTGAGAATTAATTAACCGAAGTTCTGTGTTGAGATTTTTCTTTTCACAAACAGACTACTTAAAGTTCTAATTACACTCCTAGTTTCTGCTCTTAACCCCGTGAGTGTGTCTCCTTATTGAAAAGCTATACGTATTAGCCCGTCTAAGTAATGAGTAGTCTACTTTGTGACAAGGAGTGATGCTATCTGGTTGGCTGACGAGTTCTTTAATAATGACTTTAACGCTTCAACCGACTTCGATGAGATCATACATTCGCAAGCGAGTCTATTTATAGGCGCCAGCCTGCACTACAATACCCCACATCTTGGAACTAATAACAGTCTGCGAAACCAGCAATGATGAGGTCACTTAGTAATTCAGAAAAAAAAAAACATTTCCAGTATTGTGGTTGTGTGAAGAATGTCACGAATTGCTCTAATACTCACAGTTCCGGTCCACTTTTACTGGCGGACTCACAAGCGATTAGAGGACGACCACCTGTGACTGCAGAACAACGGTTAACCGTTCAAATATTAATGCGCTGAACTCGCTGTCTAGCATACTGTACAGCAAACTTGCCGTTAACATACAGCGTATTGTTCTTACACAGCTGGCTGCTAAAACCTATATATTAGTTAATACTTTGTTTGTACCCTCTAAGCTATCTTATGAAAGCTCTCACATACTCTTAAATATTTCACAGCAACACTTGTATGAAACACACTAGTTTTATACGTGTATTTTTTGTCACTTAAAAAGGCTGAAATGAACTCTTTCACTACCTCGGGCGCACGGTTGAGGGTTTGATGTGCAGAATGTGAAGATAGCTGTCTGCAGGGGGATGAGGATGCAACGGGATGAAGCTATAAAAAGCCTTAGCTACTTCGTCGAAACAGGGCATAAAAATCCCAGCCAGGGTTGTGGCAGACTGAGCAGTCTGTCTGCTCCGCTGTCCTCTGATAATCGCAGTTGACGGAGAAACGAGGGCAGCTCCGGTCGCTGAGTGTCCTCAGCAGGTGCACCGCTAACTTCATAAATCAACTTCCTTTGTGGAAAAAAGATCTTTTAACTGGTGTTATAATTTGAGCTTTACAGCTAGTGTGCAAATAATCTGTGTAACTTTTACTCTTTTATTATTATTATTATTATTATTACTATTATTATTATTATCAGTCACTCTAATTAGAAATCAGAGCACTAGTACTGATAATAGGGTTTTGGGACACTAGTGTCTGTTGTTAAGGGGCTATTATTTTTTTTGTTATTGCATAACATAAAATTCCAAAGTGAGTGTTTTGACAGCTGCATACACTTTGCAGTGATGCACCATCTAAAAATAGCACATACAGCGTCTAATAACAAGATCATTGAAATGGAAACAGCGCCATCTACTGGTAATTACATTGGTCTAATCCCCTAATAACTCTGATAGGAATGCATTCAGCTATAAATTAAGAACATATTAACAAATGTTGAGATGCCCGGTTGTCAGACAAGTTTGCATTGTCATTTTATTATTTTTTTAAAAGCATGCTCTCAGTCACTGTCACTGTGCTCCTTCCCTTGCTTCAAAGTCATGAAAGAACAATGAAGCTTTGCAT
>NW_024582481.1:952058-974118 GCF_018398535.1 Haplochromis burtoni
CCCCCCCCTTCTGATTACCATTTGGTAAAAAGGAGATGCTTTTATCTCAGGCAGGAACAATGCCTCACTGATTATGTGATTAGCAGAAATTATATGCAGATTTGTCACCGTTATAAATCTGCAGCTGTGTGTGGACTCACATTTTTATTTGTCACTTCAAAGCATTCTTCAGTAGCTTGCCTTATTTTACTGTTCAGACCCACGGATAAATGTCCTCCTTTTAAGAGAACAAACCCCAGATCATCTGTTTTCACTTTTTTTTCCCACATCACTGCTCAGATGTTTATATGTCTCCAGTTTGGTCTTGTTCATGAAATCAATGCTACTTTAATTCATTTAAGGTCTTGCTGAGCTCTCTTCTTTACAAACATTAAGAAGACGGTGTATAACTTGTTGAAAATCTAATCTTTGGGTCTATATCAGCACTCCAAGAACAGTGGTGGGAAACAGGGAGATGAAATCTCTTCCGATCTTGTCACTTTCCTCCAGCAGCTGGGACTGGCCCAGTGGGTGACACCACTTTCATCCCAGAATCCCTACTGTCCAGCTGTGTGCTATCTCTCATCCTGACATCTGGAGAGGCAGGGGCACAGCCAAATATCAGTGCATCTGAGGCATGATCCTGCAGCTTGCCTGTGTCTCTGCAAGGGACCCCAGAGCTCGCATCTGGCCTCTAAAGACCGTGTCATTTGACAGCAATATTATGTGAGCTTTGTCTTCACAGGTATGTATATATACAACCAATCAGAATTTCTGCATTTGAACTGCTTGGGGAAAAATGCAGCGCTGTGAAAAAGTATTTGCACCGTTAATATCAACACTTCACCGAGTTCCTTTGATTCCTCAGAGGCCTCCGATGGAAGACAAAACACTGATCAGTAGACCATTTAACACTTTATTACTTCTAGAAGGGAGATGCGTCCTGCATGACACGCTGCCGCGGATCTCAAAATGGCAGTGTGCCCATAACAGTTTTATTACAGAAGCTCTCTCATTCTAGTCTAAACAACAGTGTCTCAGTAACTTTGCACTAGAGATGGTCCCCTCTTATCTACTTTTTCCCAGACAAGCGTGAGCAAGAGTCTGCAGCTTTCTACTCCCCAAGGACACATGGTCTCATACCTTTATTTTCAGGGCTGTGTCCACTTAATACTACACTATATAACTTTATAACACTTATTAATAAAAACGCATAGCACTAAAAAATTACTTATTCCCAACAGTTCATATATGTACACAATATGAACATGTATATGTTTCTGATATCCTGAGAAAATGCCTTTTTAAAATGATGTTTTCAATTATTGAGGGAAAGAAGCTATGCAAACCTACCTGGCCCTGTGTGAAAAGGGAATTGCCCACACTTGTTAAATCAGAAATTAGCTGTGATTTACCAGATTTTTTGCAAAGCCAAGTTCAATTACACAAGCCCAATTACTGCCAGACGTATTGCATCAAGAAAACACTTAAATAGGACCTGTCTGACAAAGTAGAGATCAAAAAGATCTTAAAATGCAACACATCATGCCACAATCTAAAGAAACTCAAGAACAAATTAGAAACAAAGATACTGATATCTACCAGTCTGAAAAAACCAAGAGAGATATGTATACTTAAAAAGATTTTTTATAACAGTCCCATCTGACATAAGTACTGAGAGGGTTTATTCTACTGGTTCTCTCATATTTATGACAAAAAGGTATATGATGATATACGTTCGGTGGGTTTTAGTGAATAGAGTCATCTTGTAAAACTGGAAATCTAGCTCAGAAGCAGAAAAATCTTAATTGAACCTTGAAAAAATGACATTATACATATTGTCTCAAGCTATGGTTTAAAATATTCCTTCAAACCCTCAATAAATGTTTCTACTGTTTAGGTTATGCATCTACTTTAATATAAGAACATAGTTACATTTTTTTATTCCATATCAAAAGCTCAAGGTTATTAGGTTATTTTATATTTTTTGTAGTATATATCCTTCGTTCTGTGGCCGTCTCTTTTACAAGCACGCCCCACAAGGGGTCCTGTAAACAAGAAGAATGTAAATACAAGGTCAGGGGGCAGTTTTTAAAGCATGCTGGAAATTGGGGAGGTATGTGTGTAAGCATCTGTTTTCTTCATTTATGCTTTTACTGTGTTTCTTCTCCTCCTAATTGAATTGGTGGGAACCTCCCCTCCGTCACAGCCCTGGCAGTGAGAAAGTACCCCCACTGGGGATACTTTGGCCTTTGGGAGGGCTTAGAGACAGATCCAGGAGGATTACCCCAAGCAAAGGTGACCAGTCTATATCCAAAATCATCCACATAGCTGCAACGGTGTTTTTTTTCCATCTCCCCCAACCTGTAAATCCACTGCACTGAAATGTGAAACTACTCCCAAAAGTTAGTGAACATAGCCCCCATTCTTTCACCAAAGCCCTGCTACCTTCATCACTAACTGGCTGTGCCATGCCGCTTTTTTTTTTGAAGTCCTAATGGATTGGTTGGATAGTAAACACTATGACCTCTTACACCTCTAGTTGCACTAAAAGCATATTAATGACACGATTTTCTCACGAAGAACAATTGCACTTTATAATCAGTACAAGTGTTATTAATCTTTTACTGTTGTAGAATACTATGAATTAGAATTAGTATTTGTTGTTATTATTAATACATGAAATATAATTAGATTAGGTGCCTTACTTGCAGTGACAGTCATTTACACAATACAACATTGCATGTATGTAACACATAACACTATTGTATTAGAACACCACCACACGTGTTGCATTAATGCACATCATAATGACTATTACATATGGTGCCATGGCGTTTGATGCCCTGCTTGCTAGCAGATAGAAACTCCTCTTCATTCTGCTATTCTTGAAATGCTATGTACTCTGTGAACTATTGACTCTACCAGAAATGCCTAGAGCTATCCTCGCCTCTATGACAGAACCACAGAGTCAGTAAGGACACCATAAAGAGACAACTTTTGCATCCCTGCCCTTTTGTTTTGTGCTTCCTGTCATTCCTGTTAGTCCTGTCTGTAGTGTCCTACCGGAAAAGAGGAAATGATGTAAATGTTGCATTCCACAAATGATTCAAATGTAAAAAACAAAACAAAACAAAAAAGGCAGCCTTGTCTTCAGGATTAATGATGCAGAGACTTGTTTTGTGTAAAAGGATTTTGTTGTCTAATCCTGTTAAAGCTCTAGGATCAGTAACACTTGTACATGAATACGGGTGCTCTGAATATTTTTAACTAATGCAAAAGAAGGGCAGCCGACAAAAAATAATATTTAAATCACAAATCACTCCCCACAACCAAAACACATACATAAAATAAAATATTGTTTTAAATTGATTGCCATAAGCTAAAAGAGTTCCACTGCTTGTAGTTAAAAGGGAAGTCACTAGGTGGCCGTATTTCATCAAATTTCGGTGTTGGATCAGTAGACCTGAAACCCATTTCGCATTTTAGGACCACCAGTAATTCACAGTTTTAATAAGTCAGTTTTAATAAATTTCAGATCTATTTTACTGTTGTCGCCGTAAAATAAATAGATAGTACTGTTTTGTGTTTGTGTTGTGTGTTTGCTTACCTTTTAAAAAAAAAAAGTTTCCAGGAGGCCCCCGTCAGCCCGGAGAACTCGTATTACTGCTGTCAACACTTGACTCCCAGTGGCATCCATGGAGTTGCTGCAGCGGTTGCATGGTTGTCGCACTTGTGCAACTTCAGGATGAGTCACAGTTAGTAAATAGAAAAACATTCAGCTGTTCTCAAAACCACGTTATTCAGAGCAGTGCACCATGGGTAAATTACAATGTTAATAAATGTCACGTGGAATATAGAGTTTAAAATTGCTCCTTATAGAAAATATCTACACTTATAAGCGCTGAGGGCAGTGCAATATTCAACAAAGTGCGTCTGTGCTGTTACAGAATGCAGCTGGCAACAACCAATCAGCGATTCCCTTACTGACATCTAGAGCGCTCTTAGCCTATCGGATTGCGTCTTTTCGGCGAGGTGAAATATGGTGGCGGCAATGTTATGGAGTTTCCGCTACTCCTCTCGCTTTCATGCCATCAGGTTAGGAAGCTAGCGAGCGAGCTAAGCTAGAGTCACGCTAGGCCTCCAGCAAAACCAGCGGCAGAAGCAACCGAGATCACACGCTGCTGTTCGGAAGGAGACAAGTATTCCTTTATGAACCTGCATGAGAGCTGTTAAAATACCACAAATATGGTGGTTCTCAAAATTCGAGACCAGGTAAGTAATGGCTGGTGTTAGAGGTTTACCGTAAGTTTGAGCAAGTGGCCGGCTAATGTTAGCCTCGATTTCAGCGCTCGCCAGCGCAATGTAATTCGAGTCTTTCGAGCCTGACTCTGAAACGGAAGCATTTCCTTAATCTAGAATTTGAATTGTCCTCGATGAGGTGAAAGCTGGCTGAAGTACTGCGTGTAACATTCGAAGCCCCGTTGTTGTTCCTATCACGTTTGCACTCCGACACGTACTTAAATGGCTGTTGAGTTAAAAAGCAGCTAATGATGTTGTATTTATTTCCAGCAATTAGCCCGAGCCTGCGTGAAATGCATCCAGCGACTCACTTGTGAAGTGACTAGTTAGCATATTGTGAGACAACAATGCTAAATTGTGTTTGTGCAGTCGCTTACGAGCAATTCTAGCGTTATTGATAAACAATAATTTCCTCTCTGTTGCTGTTACAGTGAGATTATTGTCATGACAGCCAAAGCGATCTGTTGATTGTGACATTACTGTGACAGCTAAACGTTTGTGGTTATATTTATGTTAGCAAAACCAACTAGTGATGTTTGTGGCAGCTGTAGGTTTAGAAAACCCTTAAATAACGATATAGATTTTGTTCACTGATTCACCAAACTATGTTATTTGGTGTCACAGTGGGGCAGGATAATGGAGTGATTGGATCTGAGCGGAGCTTTGTGCTAGTTTGGTGACTTTATTGTTTTTAAGAGGATTTATAACACTGTTACAGTTAAGCTATGCCTGTAATCAGACCTCTTTAGTGTGTGCCCTTATAGAAAAACTCAAAAAAATATAAAACAAGACAGTTTCTATTAGCTAGTATTCGCATACTCTATACCCATGTGTACCGCGTTACTGGGGGGAAATGCAGGTAAACTGCTGTGTAATGCTTTAATATATGAGGGCAATGGCAGTGTGACAGTAGACGTGTCATTTTAAACTCTGCAAAAAAAACACTTGACACCTACTTCGTGAAAACCAGAATAGCTCAGTGTTATCATTTTAAGGGTTTTGTTTTGCACGTGCCTGCTATTCTGTCACATATGTACGCGCATGTGTCTTTTATGGTCTGTGTGTGCTTGAATGATCTGGGCTCCTGTGAGCCGGTGGAAGTTGCCAAAGAGCTGTCTCCATGGTGATGGTATTAACTAGCTTGGCTTGTATGAGGAGAGGAGGCACACAGTCCAGCAGTGAGAGAAGAGCATAGAAAATCTCCTACACCACCACCACTCATGCAGGACACGGAGAACTGAAAACAACAAAATGCAGATCTGTCCTTCTTTTTTGTTTTTAACATGGCGCAAATAGTGTTCGAACCACAAGAGTCTGCTTGTTGGCTGAATTTGTCCCCAGTAACTCTAACCTGCTTTGTGCCCTGCAGACATTCATGGGCATTATAATAACTAAACGAGTTCATTGTCCTTGTGTTTAAAAAAAAAAAAAGAAAAAGAAAAAGCCACTGTATGCTGCTTGCTTGCTCGCTTTTGAGATGGCAGTCGTGGTTGTACAAGTTTGTAATGTCGTGATTGCTTCAATATGTCGCTGGGAATAATCCACCCATGGCACCGCATATGTCTTGAATAGCTGTTGAGGGCTTATCCATAGCAGGGTGACCTTGATAGATTTAAAAAAAAATGAAATAACAACAATGACCCTTACAATGTTTGACATTTGGCTTATATGAAGTAAACTCAGCAATTTCCCCTACTTTATTGTATATCTTTTCTGTCAGGTAGAGGTATAAATTCTTGGTTCTGTATTTAACTTCATGAAGCATGAGTCACTAAAAGGCATCAGGAAGTAGTACTGCAAAACCAGATGATTGCAAGTATACGTAGTTGTGCTTGATTAATGTTTTAAAGTGGGTTGCTGAAGATGCACTTTCATAAAGCAAATGTCTTTTGCACATACAAACTGCATGCATGCACATTAACCTAATTGACTAGCTGGGCAGCCTGCTAAGTTGAATGATTGAATACTAATGAATGCATGTACCCTGCATATTGCATCATTTTACCTGTACAATGGAAAGCAAAGAGAGGAGTCATTAAGTTCAGTGTTTTTGTTTTCTCTCAGCTAGTAGACTTATTTAGTATGTTTTGAGTTATTTTAAGCCAAAATCTATTTCAGGCACGTAAAGGTTATGAGTACATAATAGTGGTGTGAGGATCGATACTAAAGTATTGATTCTGTCAATACCAGATATTTATGTTCTAGAATCCATGCTCATATTAAAATATCAATATTTTATTAATTTGGGGTAAATTAGGAGTTTATGATTAACAGGAACACAGTGGAAAGTAACTATATTATTAGGATTTTCTAAATGATTTGTAGGAACTACTCCTCCTTCCGCTTGTCATAGTGATGCGAAATACAGCTGTATAAATGCATCGCTCGCTCAGGTGATGATCGTAAGCAGAGTCATGCGTGGAGCTGTTTCAGCTCCACAAACAGCCAAGACGTGGTTTGTGACACAAAAGTAAATCATTACACGGAATATGATGATGAGTTTATGATGAGGCTAACTGAAGAAGAGGTGAGGGACAGGTGCTGCTAGGAAGTCCTTTGGTGCTACAGGCAGATACTTTCCAGGTACAGAGAGGGAAAATGTGGAGCTGTTGGTGATGTGTAACACTAAAAATACAATTCAAACATACATAAGATAGATAATAACATGTATCTAGGAAATGTTTCTCAGCTTTATTATTATTTTAAATCAGTCATATATGTTTTTAATTGTTAATTGAATCCTTTTAAAATGTAGGCATTAAATTTTCAGGCTTTTTTTTTTTGCCTTTTTTTTTGCTTTTTTTCTTATATATAATTCTTCATAATTCAATGATAAGAACAAGAAGTCTGATGTCATGTATCCATTATGAAGGTATATTTTGAAAGACAATACTTTGGATTTTCTAAACACATTAAGTTTTTGTACAAAGTGTCTGTATTGGATCACAATCACCTATACCAGTCTGAATTTTACTTGGTAGCTGATCAGAAAGGAAATCAGTGGCATCGCACATCACTAGTAGATAACGCAATGTTTCATGATGCAGGCAGCTGATTATTTTAAAAGCAGTTTCCTTCTCTCGGCCACTTCTTGTTCATGCATTTTGTTTTGCATATATGCTGTTTTATTCATCCAGGTTAAGATTTCTCACTTATAGTGTATTTCTTAGGAATATAGTTTTTAATTGGGGGTTCAGCTGTAACACTTTAAAATGTCAGGAATGCTCTGCCTGGAAGGGATCTCCTCCTCTCCACTGTTGTCCCTGTCCAACCCAGCCTCTTGCTACAGGGCATGCAGATGAAAACATCCTGATCAAAGACTCCAGTGTTTCCCAAATCTTTACTCTGGTTTTAAAGCGATCCAGTGTTGCTAAACATAAATGATATATTTTAGTCATATTACTTACCTAGGATTTGTTTTTGTTTTTTTGGGTTATTCTTTTGTTTTTTCAATGATTTTATTTGAGCATTGCAAGCATTTCGTCTGTCTAAAATTACAGGAGTGGTTGACTCTTTCAAAAAACATAAAAAGACTGAAGCTAGCATCGGAAAGTGTTATCCAACATGAAGGGAATATTGTAACGCTGCATTCAAGACTCAGTTCTGTCATTTATGGTGTGGCAAACTCTAAATGCTGACCAACAAATGGCTTGCACTGAAGTCATAGAAAGATACACAACACTGCCAGTTCTTCAAGCCAAAGTCAGCTTTATTATTCATAACTTTATTATGTAGAAGGCATATGTGCAATTATTAATATGTATAAAATGTGAAGGGTATAGCAGTTTTTTAAGCATAAGCAAAAATGTTTTTAAAGCCTATGTACACATAGCAAGTGTTTATACATAACTGGACAAGTGAGGAGTCATCAGTATGAAACTGAGAAAATGAACATAGCAGCAATTTATTTTATAAGGTGTTGCCAATTCAATGGCCAACATGTCTAGTAGGTTGAAATTTATTGTGTTCACATGTTTTGTCACTTTTTAGAAACATCCCAAGTGTTATGATGGAAAAAATTCCATTATACACTCATGTTGAAAAACACACTGCTAGCACGCTGTCTACACAATGATCAACAAGAGAGATTTCTCAAAGAACTTTGGTTCATTTTTATGCCAAAACTTGATCTTGTGATCATGTTGGATGTGGTGAATGAGAGCAGCTGTGTACTTTTATTTTTTTTCCTGTTTTTGATTCCTGGCAGTGTGAAAGTAAGCAGCACAGTTATCATTTTGAGTACAAGGTTTGGGTCTGTCTTTTTTAATGTCTTCATTCAAAAACTGCGATGTTTATCTCTGCTAACATGGCATGTTTACTTATCAACAGACAGAAAGTGCAGAACGGTGTTTAAAAAGTGGCCTTGGCAGTCTGTGACATGCGGAGTCATCGTTTCATTGTTTGTTCTCTTTCTCCCAAAGAATAATGCTCTTTTACATTGCTTTCATTTGTGCTTTGTTGAATGCCAATATTTGGTCTTCAGATGAGTGTTGTGTATGTCCTGTGTTGCAAGCATGCTGAAGTCCTTAAGTTTAAGTTTGGCAGATTATTGGTTTTCTCAGATTTCAACAATACCCGTCAGACAGACAAGATTGCTACTCGCAGTTCATTGGGTTTGCTCTGTATGCAAATTGTAGTGATGGAAGCTGAGATGGTGTTACATGTCCACAAAGAAAAGTATCAAAATCATGATAATTTTGTCCTTTTTATTTATTGTGTGCTTTTTTTTCTTTCTTTTACAGCCTCCTTTGCTGAAAGCTATTTTCAATGTAGATCCTGATGAAGTACGTTCGCTTATATTCAAAAAAGAAGATGTGAATGCACAGGTAAGCCCAAAAGTTACAAATATCTGCATCTGTTTCCTCATATTGTTGTTTTTTTTGGGGGGGGGGGGCCTAATGTGCAGTTGTCCTTGAAAGGCCTCGTGCAGCTCTTTCTTACAGATATTGTAGCATACAGAACAGCACTGCATGACCTGCCTCTTTTTTTTTTTTTTTATTAACTGCATTCCTCGTCAATATTACATATTCAAGTGGTGGTGTTTGTTTCAAAATAAGGCTGTTTTGTACTCGCTCGTCCTTCACTGCAAGGCTTTTCTTTATTTTTATTTTTCTTAATTTGTTAAAACCACAATGTGGTGTTTGTGTAAATATTTGTTCCTGTTAACACTACAGTGTTGCAAATGTTAAGGAAAATGTGTTTTTGTATTGCTACACCAGACCACTGCACATGTAATGAAGAGAGAGATTGCAGTGTTTACTGCAAGTTGTTTTGTTTCTCTGTAATCTCAGCAGTTTCTTCCTGTTCACTTAATACAGGACAATGAGAAGCGAACTCCATTGCATGCTGCCGCCTATCTCGGAGATGCAGAAATTATAGAGCTGTTGATTCTATCTGGTATGTTTTCTTCTTAGTATTAATGCAATGATCACAAGAAAGTGCTTGAAGCCACAAATACTGGGTGAATTTTGGATTGTAGAAATGAGTGTTTCACGGGTGTCTGGAGAGATTATATAACAGTTTTTAATCAGAGAAAATAAGTCCTGCTCTTAAAATGTGAAATATTAGAAATATTATAGATGTGCCTATAATTATCTTCCTAATGCTGGGAGCACATGACATACTGCTGTGTGTGTGTGTGTGTGTGTGGGTGTGTGTGTGTGTGTGTGTGTGTGTGTGTGCGCGCGTGTGTGTGCGCGTGTGCGTGCATAATGGCACCTTTTAATAGCAAAGTGGAATACAAGCAATCATTCCTCTGCATACAGTATGATGAGATATTTGAAATGTCTCTACACCTCTTTCAGCCTTTTCTGAACTTTTCTAATTTAGTCTCTTCAAAAACTGTTGAATACCTTCTTGTCGAAACGTTGCACCATATGCAGCAAAACCATACGAGTTTAAATAGCCTTTGCTTCTTCACTTCTAGGTGCAAGAGTAAATGCCAAAGATAACAAGTGGCTCACTCCCCTGCACCGAGCTGTGGCCTCCTGCAGTGAGGTATGTGAATTTTCCCTTTGTTCTCTGTCATACACACTACAAGACACAGGTTTGCATATCCAAACAATGTAAACCTACTTGTTGTTTTTTCTTCACAGGATGCTGTCCAGGTGTTGCTGAAACACTCGGCTGATGTAAATGCCCGAGACAAAAACTGGCAGACACCACTTCACATCGCCGCCGCCAATAAGGCGGTCCGCTGCGCCGAAGCCCTCGTGCCACTACTCAGCAATGTGAATGTGTCAGACAGAGCAGGCCGCACCGCGCTGCACCATGCAGCCTTCAGCGGTCATCTGGAGGTAAATTTAAACCCTAAGGCATTGTTAGATTAAGCTGTGCTTAAGGAGGCACTTTAACATCTTTGGAATCGATGTGGTTGCGCGTTAATGAATTGAAATAGCAGCTGAACGTTTGGTATCAGCTTTCTTAAGGAGCAGAGTGTTAATGTAGAGGGTTGGTGAGGTTTTGTGGTTGTAAAGTGTGCAATGTCTTTGAGTATAACCTCTTCAGTAATCCTCATATTGATTGATTTTAAATTGCTGTGTGCTACATAGATCGTTTTTGCTGGCAAACTGTCAGAGTATGCTAGCATTACTGGGTGTGTTTACCTGGCTGTTATTAGAAGTTCCCGATCTCTTTCTAAGAAGTGTTTCTGCTTGCCTCAAGAATGATTAAACACTGGTGGGCACTCTGCCATGCAGTGCAGAATAATGGTCACATTATTTGCCCATTTAACAAGTGTTAGTTGAGACAAGCAACATCCACATATAGGTCTGCTGAATTTTAGTAGCGCATGACTAACCGACCGTTTGATCCCGGATTCAGTTGCGCAAAATCTGGTCCAGTCATCCAAATGCTTCCTGACATCAGGGCACCCTCTTAAGTTAAAGAGGGCAGCTTTTCAATGTTTAATGAGCCAGCTACATTGAATTAAAGAGCACAAACTGCATTTTCAGACATGGCTTAAGACTGAGTGGGCTCTCTGCATGCAGTCATAAATTGTGGTCGCATACTTAAGGGTGCTGGATGCACAGGTAGTGCTTGACCAATCATGTGTCTGGATGCAAATTACCCATTGTAATCTTGTACTTGCATGCAAATTAGCTATCTTAAAACTGAATTATCAAAAATTCATGCAAATGAATGCAAGTGCATACAAGCTATTTGGAGCATCTTTTAGGTATACAGTGGATTCAAGTTAAGCATATAAATATGAAAAAGGTGAGTCTATGGAGGTCTGCTCCAAGAGAAGAATGCCACACTACTGGCTGTACAAGACAGGATATTTGGAAATGCATGTTTTCTTGTTTAATCTTAATTATATTTGTTCGGTTGGCATACCTGCACAGAATCTGTGCAAAAGGGTGACAAGGTTTCACCACTCATGTTTGCTCAGCAAGTTAAAAAATAACTTTAGAAACCCCTGCAGGTTCAAATAATTTCTATTATATTAAAGTGAAGATACGCATACATTGACAAGACAATTGATCCAAGAGCGCTAAGATAAAGTCACTGAACTCATATGTCTAATATGTAAACACTGCATGCAGTGTATATAAGTTGCTACATTTATTGCAAATGGTAGATAGGTAGGTTGATGTTGCAGCGTCCCCTGATGTTTTTTCTCATCCCCTGTTTGTTTTTTTTGTTTGTTTTTTTTGCTACTTTTAGATGGTGAGACTCTTGCTCTCCAGAGGGGCTAACATCAATGCTTTTGACAAGAAGGACCGCCGTGCGATACACTGGGCCGCCTACATGGGTAAAAAATAATGCAGCCATAGAGATTTTTACGTTTTGGTATTTGTTCATTTTTATGCAACTTTAGACATTCCTTTCTTCTTGTGGTCAATATTAACTTAAATGGCAGAATTTTATTTGAATAAAAATCATCTGTTAAGATGTTTTTAAATGTTTACATTAGAGTAGATGCCATATGAACAAAAAACATGTCTAATATCTTTGTGTAAGCATTATGTAATTAAATCTCTTTTTATCTTCAGGACACATAGAAGTGGTGAAGCTGCTGGCATCACATGGAGCTGAGGTGGCCTGCAAAGATAAGAAATCTTACACCCCCCTACATGCGGCAGCCTCTAGTGGAATGATCAGCGTTGTCAAATACCTCCTGGACTTGGGGGTGGATGTAGGTTCCACCCACAAGCTTTTTGCCATCGCACTGTAGACACTGCTATACTGTATGAGCTCAACAGGAGAGATATTTTTCAGTGGTGTCTCTAAATTGTGTGTTACAACTGTTCTAACTGTAACTGTTCTTTTATTTGTAGCACTTTATTCTAATTGTTTTAATTGCCTGCTGTTTTCCTGACTTTCTAGATCAATGAGCCCAATGCATATGGCAACACACCCCTCCACGTGGCCTGCTACAACGGGCAAGATGTGGTTGTGAATGAGCTCATAGACTGTGGAGCCAACGTCAACCAGGTGAACGAGAAGGGCTTTGCCCCTCTGCATTTCACCGCCGCCTCGCGTCACGGAGCACTCTGCCTGGAGCTTCTGGTTTGCAATGGGGCAGATGTCAACATTAAAGTGAGTAAAAACCAGGCAAAGCTTGTTATTAAACAACTAAGTATTTACATATATTTTTAGATATAACTTGTAACAACCACCATTTTCTTTGTGAGTATTTATTACATGGCATGCTGCGGGGAAAAGCCTGTTGTAACCTTTGAGTCTAAGGTTTATTTTGAGCACCTGACGGCTCCTTTTGGCCTCCTATCCGTAAACTCTCTCCATACTCTTTCACATGATTCTTGCGTAGGTGGTAGAGGTTTGTCGTGTGTGAGTTTGTGCTGGGGACCGGTTTGCGGCATAATTTGCATAGTACAGTTTTCTGGTCTGTGTCAGACTTTTCATAACCAAACCATTTCCATGCTACAGAGGTAGCCCCTAGTTTAGTATTTCTGTTTGGAGCTACCTGGTTCTGCCTCATCTTCGCTGGCCATGCTGGTATTTTCTGTCCCTGCATTCACTTGGTGGCCATCCAAACAATGAAAAAATGCGACACCACAAATTAAACGATAGCGTATAAAATCGCACAGCCCTAACGTCTTGCTTCCTTGTGTGTAAACGTGTATTATTGTGCCTGCTTCCTACATGTGATAGGTCTTCTCATTGTTTGAGGGAAGCAGATTAACTTGGGGATTAAACTTTACTGTAAAAAGGCATAACTTGTCAGATAATAAGTTTTTGTTTCAATTCAGAGTAAAGATGGGAAGACTCCACTCCACATGACAGCGATCCATGGGAGGTTCTCGAGGTCTCAAGCAATCATTGAGAAAGGTGAGCTGTTTCTCATGCTGGACCCAGAAGCAAAAACTGCTTTTTAGTGTAACAGAGGCTAAATGCTTGCTTTGATTTTTGATTTTTCCCCCTAAAGGTGCAGAGATTGACTGTGAAGACAAGAACGGAAATACACCACTACACATTGCCGCTCGATACGGCCACGAACTCCTCATTAACACTCTCATCTCCAACAGAGCTGACACAGCTAAGTACGTGAGCCTTTCTGTTGATTTTTCAGTCAAGTCTTAGAACATATATTGAAGAGCCATCCTTCTGAAAGCACACATGTAGTATCTGTTGTGTAACTCATATAAATGGTAATGTGCTAGTAACAGTCATTTTTTTTTATTCCCACGTTAGCAACATTGTTGTGTACTGTTTGTATGATACAAAGTTTTTTGTTTTTTCATTCAGACGAGGAATCCATGGCATGTTCCCACTGCATTTAGCTGCTCTCAGTGGCTTCTCTGACTGCTGCAGAAAGCTCCTGTCTTCAGGTGAACAGCACTCATGCCCTGTCACAGCCTTCAGTGCAACGTGACACAAAGCTCACGTTTAAGTAGTTTAGAAATTCCTGACAGGAAAAAAAGTACAAAAATATATCATGTGCAATGTAAAACATTTTATAATATATCCTGAATGTGTCTTCTTCATAATCACTTTTACCCTGTGCAGGCTTTGATATTGATACTCCTGATGACTTTGGGAGGACCTGTTTACATGCTGCAGCTGCTGGAGGGTCAGTACACGATGGCTGAATATCGCCTTTAGTATTAAAGTATTGTGTAATTTTTAATCAAGTGACTATCTGTCTGTCTAACCCCTCAGAAACCTGGAATGTCTAAATCTTCTCCTCAACACTGGGGCCGACTTCAACAGAAAGGACAGCTTTGGCAGGTTTGTAGTATTTATTGGTGGATTTGGATCAAGAGTCAAATTTGAACAGGGAACTGAGCTGTGTTTGCTTTTCCAGGACCCCTCTGCACTACGCTGCTGCCAATTGTAACTACCAGTGCCTGTTTGCTCTGGTGGGGTCTGGGGCCAGCGTCAATGACCTAGACGAGCGGGGCTGCACTCCTCTCCACTACGCCGCTGCGTCTGACACAGATGGAAAGTCAGTAAATTCTCTCTATTAAAAATGGTGGATGTTGTGTGGGAGGTGGTTCATGTTTGTAGTTTTTCACAGATAAAAGCAAAAATAACCACCTGCATTATCCATTATGCTGAGTAGTGGTTTAGGACTAGAAGCCAACATGTTGTTTCCTTGACTACAGCGCTTTTGTTGTGTCTGCAGGTGCCTGGAATATTTACTGAGAAATGATGCAAATCCGGGGATCCGGGACAATCAGGGCTACAATGCTGTGCACTACGCCTCAGCGTATGGACATCGCCTTTGTCTGGAGCTGGTAAGAACTTCAGTCCAGAGTACATGACACTTAACAGCCACCATGTCCCTGTTTTCATATTTGTGTTTTGTGGAATTCTGCTTAAAGAACTGCCTGTTTTTTGTTTGTTTGTGTTTTTTTTCCTGTTCTTTAACAGATTGCAAGTGAAACACCCCTAGATGTGGTAAGTTGATTTTTAGTTCTTTAGTCCTTCTTTTTAGGCTCTTGAAGACATTTCACCTCTTGTCTGAGAGGATTCTTCAGTTATAAAAGTGAAGAATCCTATCATGGGGATTATGAGCTATTCAGCCCCTAGTGGTGCTTTCACCTTGGACTTAGTCCAGAGAGTTGTTGTCATCATTATTATGTTATTGGGGTTGCACATTTCAACATGTGAGTGAGTGAATCACCTGGGAGGGGATCTCAAAAGTGTGTTATAGTTGGTGTTTTAGGCAACCACCTGTTCTGAAATGGTTGTTCTGTTTGGGCATAGATGACTTCTTTTACTCCTCCTTGAATCGTCTGTGTTCTCTGGATGACGTCTTGGTTCTCCCCTGGCTAATGTCTGACATTTTGTCTCATGCCTCTTTGCTGATAACTAAAAGTACTCTGTTAATGTGTGCGTTCCTTTTTCTTTTACCTTGGAGGGAACGTTTTCTGTATAGTTGTGTAAGCTTCTGATAACCCTAAGTTTGTGTTCCACTGGGTGGTGGGACTCAGAGTTTATGGTGGGTTTCTGGTAAATTTCAGTGTTCAGGCTACTGTCTCCCTCGGTTGAATGGTCCCTTTAGTTGATAGATTTTTTTTTTTTTATTTAATTTCTTGAGTTTGTAGAAGAGAAGAAGCCTCACAAATGAGGAGTCTCTTCATAAACCTAGCAACCTAGCAAGAAGTACCACAAAACTCTATGACTGAGGCCTTATTTTCTGGACCTGTGGGTCTGGTTGAGTCTAAGTGATGGAATTTTTTTTCATTAGTCAGTGAGCACAAGGGTCCCTACAGATGTTCGTTTGTGATCGCCAAAACTCATCTGCAGAAACATTTTCATTACAATACAAAAGCCCCAAGCAACAGATTTCAGCCAAACTTCAAAGACTTATAACAGGAAGGACTTTTCTGCTGTGAAGTCTCCAGCTGTCTGTAACTCTGTCTACAACAGAGTATAATCAAGACTTGACACATTTTTTTGTAGTTTTTATGTATATAAAATAGGGCACAGAGTCATGCAGTAGGAAAGGAAACAATATCTGAATCAGGTTCTCATGTGTGTCTTGGCTTATTCAGCTAATGGAAACCTCAGGGACAGACATCCTGAACGACGCGGATGTCAGAGCCCCTGTCAGCCCCCTGCATCTTGCTGTGAGTAATTTGAAACACTTGGTTTTATCCTTCTGGTGAGCAGTACATGTCACCAGCGTCAGCAGTAACTTTATAATGGGGGAATCCACCTTTCAGGCATACCATGGTCACCATCAAGCTATGGAGGTTCTGGTGCAGTCTCTGCTGGATCTGGATGTGAGAAACAGCCAAGGGCGCACACCCCTGGACCTGGCTGCCTTCAAAGGGCATGTGGAGTGTGTAGATGTCCTAATCAACCAGGGAGCCTCCATCTTGGTGAAAGATTACACCTTGAAGCGAACCCCTATACATGCTGCAGGTATGTTAGACGTGGAGTTACAAATAAAATTTCCTGAACCTGAAAATTCAGACCCAAATACAACATGATAAGTAATAAGTTAATCTTTCCCGCAGCTACCAATGGTCACTCAGAGTGTTTACGTTTGCTCATTGGAAATGCTGATCTTCAAAGTGCAGTAGACATTCAAGATGGGAATGGACAGTAAGTTCAATGAAAATCTTTTTATTTTATTTCCATTCTTATTCTAAAGTCATTGCTAACATTATTGCCTCATATCTCCTAGAACCCCTCTCATGCTTGCGGTCCTGAGTGGACACACAGATTGTGTGTATTCTCTGCTAAATAAAGGAGCCAATGTAGAAGCCAAAGACAAATGGGGCAGGACAGCCCTGCACAGAGGGGTTAGTAAATGTCATTATTTTTACTCATATTTCTGTGCATAACTTTATTCACAGTTTTCAGTATGGATACCTAAATCTTGCTACCACTATGAGAATTTACATGTGTATTTCTTGTGGAATGAGTGTGTCTTTCAAATATCGCAACAACACAATAATCACAACAGTTTTTTTGTTTTGGTTTTTGTTTTTTACTGTGTTGCAAGGCACATTTCACTTATTGCCAACCAACCAGCATGTCAGACATGTAGTTCAGTCTCGCTTTTCGAAATATTGCTTGTCAACATCCTCATTTTCTCCTGATTAGATAGTTGCAAGTCATTGTGTACATGCCTAAATGATGCGGCAGTATCTACAGTTGGTACAAAACAGCAGCAAGTATATTCACACTAATCACAGGGAACACATCACTCACAGAACGACAGTAACTTCCCATTTGCTTCAGAATCCCAAGAATTTGGCTCTACTTGATACGTTAGAGCTCCTAATACCTCATACCACCCCTAGACCCTTCAGAATCAGTTGCTGTTACATATTTTACAGTTCAGGCTTAAAACAAATGGCAAACTGTTTTAGCCCAGTTCTGTGGAACAAACTTCCTCTCGCAATTCTATCAGCACAATCATTTCCCCATTTAGAAATAAATAAACGAACTTCAGGAAAGTATGGACTAGCTTTTACATGTTGTTTTCTTACAGTTTTACTTTTGCTTTCTTTGTCTATTGCTTGTATATCTTCTTTATTCATTAATGTTATGCTTTTTGGAATGTTTTAGTACTAATATTTTTTGTAAGTTATATAAAGGACCTTGTGTGATTTTCCATAATGTATGGGTTTACACATTTAGTTGGCAAGCGAAAGGTCGATAGTTGAATTGCATCTGAGACGCAAAACTCTCTACTCAGTATGACTTTACAACACTCCTACTGTGCCAGCTTTCTACACAAATATGCTCTATTTGGACAACAGACATGCCAGCATATATTGAAAAGAAAACCTTGCCATCAAGGCAACGTAGGCATCATGTTAGGAATCGATGTGGAAATGATCTGCTTTGGGATGCCCAAAAGGCAGTCAAGATACTGAAAGTAAAAAGAGTCTGACTTCTACCATAGTGCAGTGACCCAACGTAGACCCTCAAAATGTACAATAAACAAGAAAAAGAAGCAACACTCATGGAGGAAATATTGTGAAAACTGGGTAGTGCTGCGAGTATCTGAGAGGTTTCTCTGAAACCTTGTTTTTTTTCTACATATTGTATGTTGTCATTCAGGATGTAAGCCAGTCATTGGTAAAACCTGTTTTCTGTTCTCAGGCGGTGACTGGCCATGAGGAATGTGTGGAAGCTTTGCTTCAGCACAGCGCCAGCTTCCTGGTGCGAGACTGTAAAGGGCGCACACCGATCCACCTGGCAGCGGCGTGTGGACACATAGGGGTACTGGGAGGCCTTCTGCATGCTGCCCAATCAGTGGAAACACTCCCTGTCTTAACAGACAACCAAGGCTACACCCCACTGCACTGGGCCTGCTACAATGGTACAGAGAAGAGGGCTTTGATGACATTCCGTGTAGATAAAGACATTTACATGTGATGGTTGGAACATGCAAGCCTGCCACTAAGTGCAGTAGATTAGTATAATGAAGCACCCAAGTAAATGTGGTTGGAATATAGCCAAGCACATCTTTTCCATGTTTATTGCTTGCTCATCATACAGATGGCGATAGAATTATTAGTCCCGTCTTTAAACATTTTGTGTTTCCCAAGTGCTGTTAAACAAAGAAAGGAAATTTTCTTTTATAGTTTTTTCAAGCATCCAAGTTGTTTTTTTTGGATGCCTACATTATTTTACTTTGCACACAGAGATTAAATGATTTCACAAAAACTAAGACGGTTAAAATTATTAGCCTCCGTGATGCTTCTTTCCCCGAACACAAACAGTGTCTCTGTGGACCGAGAGCTCTGATTTAGTCTCATCTGACCAAAGGACACACTTCCAGTATGCATACTCTTTCTCCAAGTTGTCCTTAGCATACTTCAGTCTGGCTTTTCTTGGTGTGCAATCTCAAAGTCCATTCCTTTGCATGGTTCTAGTGATTCTCTTCTGAGCGTATAATTCCCAGCTTAGCTAAAACATTCACTCATGTTTTGGCAGTTGCTAAGGGGTCTTTAGACACATCTCTCACTAGTTTCCTTTCCAGAGATTTTGAAATCTTTTGCTTCCTACCTCTGCCAGACTTTTTCTGTCCTGTGTGGCTCTCTTTGAATTTCTTATTGATGCTTCTCACTCCAGTTCTCAGTACTTGGAAATGATGTGATAACTTTGTATATCCTTCCTCTGCTTTGTGAGCATCAACAATTCTTTTCCTCAAGTCTAAACTGATTTGTTTTGTTTTTGGTATTATGCTTTCTCAAACTCAAACTCTTGCTGAAGTTTTTTTTTGTACTGTGCTCAAAGCTGCTCAAAGCTTGTAAATTAAAGGACATCATTCCACGGCAGTGATTCGTGCTATGGCTCAGTTAAAACAAAAAAAGTGAAATAATTATGCAGCACAAATAGAAATCCTTTATGCTTTCTAAAGAAAACTAGTATGTTAAGAAATGCTATGTTGAAATTTCTCTTTTTCTGTTAAAAATGGCACTTGGGAAGCTTTTGACCCGAACTTTGCATTTCATAGGGGGACTAATACAGTCTTCCTCGTTGGCACAGGTCTCTTATGCACACCCTTAGGCTAGTTTTGACACATCCTGGTCATTATTGCTATGTTAATGCTGTAACTAGCTAATGTTTTCATTCTTGCAGGTCACGATACGTGTGTGGAGGTTTTGCTGGAGCAAGAGGTTTTCCACAAGGCTGATGGCAATTCTTTCAGCCCCCTCCACTGTGCTGTGTAAGACCTAGAGCTGCTTTCTCTCGATCAATTTGTGTAAGGACGGAGCAGCTACCAGATTAAATAGTGCTGTTTTTTATTCCTTAGGATCCATGACAACGAAGGTGCTGCTGAGATGCTGATAGACACACTGGGCCCTGCAATTGTGAATTCCAAAGACAGTAAAAACAGGCATGTATGATGTTACAAGAAAAATATTAATTCAAGCCTGAATAGAATTGTAAAGCACCTGATTCTGGGAACGAGCGTAAGGAAGTGAAGGGTCATATCACTGAATAAATACTGAGCTTTGCTTTGATGTTGCACGTGCAGGACCCCGCTCCACGCCGCAGCCTTCACTGACCACGTGGAGTGTCTCCAGCTGCTGCTGAGCCACAACGCTCAGGTCAACAGTGTCGATGCCGTGGGGAAGACACCGCTCATGATGGCTGCTGAGAACGGCCAGACCAACGCTGTCGGTACGAAGGCTTTAACTATTAGCCTGGCAAATATCACAGCGGGACATAATAATCAAGTGGAGGATTGAATTAATAAACTGTGCTTTATTGAATTAACTTCATTTTGTTTTTCCTGTGTTTGATCATGTCACCATTAGAGGTGCTGGTGAGCAGTGCAAAAGCAGATCTCACTCTACAAGATGCTGCAAAGAACACTGCACTACACCTGGCCTGCAGTAAGGTGTGTAGTACCATATGGTGGCACTGTGCTCTTAGTATGCACAGTGTCTTGCCGAAGTGTTTAAATATGAGAAAGGATGAGCATTTACCACTCTGTGTGGCTCTTTTTATACCCATCCATAGGGACATGAAACCAGTGCCTTGTTGATATTGGAGAAGATTACAGACAGAAACCTCATAAATGCCACTAATGCCGCCTTACAGACGTACGTATCACTCATATCATATTAGTACCTCGCTTGTTAGTGCATTATTGTTAATAACTGAATTCTTAATGTCAAAATGTACAAAACAAATTAGTAAGTGTTGACTAGCTTGTCACCGATTTCAAAGATTTATCTTGTCTTTTAAGGCCTCTACACGTGGCTGCAAGAAATGGCCTGACTGTGGTAGTGCAAGAGCTGCTTGCAAAGGGAGCCAGTGTCCTTGCAGTTGATGAAAATGGTAAATTCACTGTAGTTTTTTCTTAATTATTATTATTTTTGTCTTACTTCTGGGTTTTGGTGTGCATCCTTGGGCACAGCAGGATTAGAAGCTGACTGCAAATGTTTTCTTTGCATTAATTTTATGGAGCATAAAATATTGTTGTGTTGTTATTTCCTCAGGTTACACGCCTGCCTTGGCTTGTGCCCCCAACAAAGATGTGGCAGACTGCCTAGCCCTCATCCTGGCCACCATGATGCCTGTGTCTCCCTGCACCCCGGCACCAACCCTCCCATTCAGTGCCATTAACCATTACACTACCAGCCCCTCTAAGAGCGTCACCTTCGACAGCCTGCCCGTGCTGCGTGGCGAGCACAGCTCATACTGCAGCTTCAACAACATCAGCCACCACGACGGCTTCTACAAAGACGAGGAGCTCAACGACTCTGATTCAGAGACGTACTGAAGGAAGGGCGAAAGTGATAAATGCATAAACACACGCTGTGTCTTAAAAATCACCCACCATGAGTTTGGGAGGGCAGAATGAGACACAAGCCCCCACAGGAGCCTTAAGAGTCCCCCTCACCCCACCCCACCCCTTCATCACCACCACCACCAGAGAGCGAGCAAGTGAGGGAGGAGGTGCAGCAGGCTGGCCAACGCTCATCACCACCTCATCCAGCACTAGGTGTCCTTTCAACTAATACTGGACCTCAGTGACCACTGCTTTACCAACACGGACTTCTTGAGTGCTAAAACCTGGACTCGTTTGGTAGACGGCAACCTTTCTAAGGCAATAACATGCTGTAGACTGGTGGTTGCACATCACAGAGAGCTAAACCAACAGGGACCAAGAGACATGGATACATTTTAACCCAGTTTTAACTGTGCAAATGAGACTGAGAAGGCTTGGGTTCATCGGCGGTTCGCTGTTTCTGTTAGTGTGTGTGTGAGTGTGTGTGCGCGTGTGTGTGTGTGTGTGTGTGTGTGTGTGTGTGTGTGTGTGTGTGTGTGTGTGTGTGTGTGATGGGGCGTGTGTGCATAAACAAAGAGGCATCTGCACATTTGC
>NW_024582481.1:974138-986394 GCF_018398535.1 Haplochromis burtoni
GGGGGGGGTTCATGGGTTTATATCCGCACACTACACCCTTCAGAATGCACTTGTCCTTCAAGTCTGTAAAAGTCATACTGGGGGAAAAGATCATTTATTTTTGAGATCAAATTTTTATTAAACCCATTTTTCATGTCTTAAATTCCTTATCCTCTAGAGGAAAACAAAAAAAAAAGTCAGGTTTTAATGATCTGAGTAATTTCAAAAAATTTGATATGTGCACCGGTTAATTATTAGGTCGAGCAACCTTAATTTTGTACATTGACTTGTCCATTGCGGTTTAGTCTTTGAAGAATAAATTATTTGTGTACTTCTGGTCCCTTTTTATGTGTTCATTTTGTGCCTTCATTAGTTACTGAGAAAGGATGGGTTTGTAGAGGCAGCTGTGAAAGTACAGTGGTGCACACTAGGTAAGTATTTAAACATTTGTGAGAAGCACTGATCCCTTACTGAGGTATTTAGGCTGAGCTTTGCGAGGAGAAACACTGTAAACCAATGATAGGATGGCATTTGATTTTTCTTCTGTCTAAATGATATTTTTGCTGTTATCTTAGTCAAAGTATTGACTTTTGCTTGCTTTAACTTCAAAAAAAGAGAGAGAAACCACTCGATTGTACCCTGATTCAAGAATTCACAGTTTTGTTTGTTGACAAATGCTTTTAACTGGAATTATGTAAAATACATTCGCTAGCTTCATTAGTATGGAAAAGTGTTTTTTTCTTTTCCTTGCTTTTTTTCTTGAAGAGGAAAGAAACTAGCATGTATATAGGGAAAATGACTGTGAATTCAAGTTCCAATGAATTCTTTCAGTACTGAGATTGCTGTATATTTTATGAGTAATAAAGAAATGAGTTATTTAATGATGAACTTGATTTATTTTTTTGTTAAATGCTGTCTTTATTTCTGATTGCAACTATCTCCATTTCTTTGTTTTGCTGGGAAAATGGGTGCAAGTGTACAAAAAACATATGGAAATACAGTATATAAGGTAAAAACAGAGTTTGCATAATTCTAATGAGCTTTAAAGTCACTTTTCTGTGTTCATAATGTCATCGGTTTTGACAAGATCCCAAACACCGCTGTCAGAAATGCAGGACCAGACCATGACAGAGACACTGTGTTTTACAGGTGGCTGTAGACACTGTTGTACCTTTCTCCTGACCTCTGTAAATACTGATGACGATTCATCACTCTATAAGACTTATGCTACTGATTTACAGTCCAGTTCTTGTGTAATTTGGCATACCACAGTCTATTCTTACTGTTTCTCACTTTTAAGAATGACTTTTTTACAGCTACCTTTCCACTGAGACTATTTCTGATGAGGCAGTGAGCAGTTCAGGGACCTGTTGGTGTACCATCATTCAATTATTATTAGTTATGCTTTTGTTTTTTATTCTGTCATACAAATATAGAAATCATACAACTGCTGTTTTTGTGGTGTAGAAATGTTACTGGCAGCCAATGAAAAGAGCTGCATGATTCTGTTCCATCCATATTTATTAATTTATTTAAAATGATGCATTAAACCAAAGACCGACTACAAGGTCAATGCTTAAACTCTAGATTCTAATATTTATTAGAAATAACTAAATAAAATATAGTATCTAGCCTACACAACTGAATTTCTTTTTGCACTTCTCGGTAGGACGTGAGGTCACACGCATTGGCTCCCGTGATTGGCTCGTAACTCGGAAGTGGAAGTAAGGGGGCGGATGCAGGTCCAAAAACAAACCAAGCAGAGACCTTTGCTCAAGGGCTCTGATGCAAACTTGCTCAAGTTGCAGTCCAGCCTCACCTTGTGGTTTGTGACAGTGCGGTTTGACATTGCGCTGCCCGCTGTCTCCTCACGGTCATGGACGAAGTGACAGGAGCTCAGCTCATCGCTGAGTCTCTAAAGGCTCAGGTAGGAATGACGTCGTCTGCAAACATGTGGCACTCCAACAGAAATATTCTCCCTGTTTGTGTCTTTGCTCAGATGTAACTGTTGAGCAATGTGTCAAAGTCCAAGTGCGGGGCGGTCAGGATCACTAAACTTTTCATAAAAGCATTTCCTCCTCTTATTAATAATGCTACTTTTTTACAAAACTTGTTCAATCCAACGTTCAACCAATCTCCCTGCAGAAAGTGGACTACATGTTTGGGATAGTTGGAGTTCCGATTATCGAAGTGGCCATGGCTGCTCAGGCTGCAGGAATCAGATACGTAGGAATGCGCAACGAGCAAGCGGTAACTCGTTGTTTTGTACAACCTTAGTAATCCCTAACAAAAGCATTGCACTGCCATGCTGACATCAAATAATTTCTGTCGCATAACAGGCGTGCTATGCAGCGTCTGCCGTCGGATACATTACTGGGAGGTAAAATCTAATTCTGTACCGAATAAGGTGAACAGCTGGTGCCCAGCACTGTTATTCACATGTTGCTGTTTCCTGTGGTTATCTGAATCCAGACCAGGGGCCTGTCTTGTGGTTTCTGGACCTGGGCTCATCCATGCCCTGGGTGGAATGGCCAATGCCAACATGAACTGCTGGTATGACTCCATAACCACTGCTGTGTACTGTACAACTAACAAGGTGTTTATGAAGTGATGCTGGCTTTGCACAGGCCGGTGGTTGTTATCGGAGGGTCTTCGGATCGAAATCAGGAAACTGCAGGAGCCTTTCAGGAGTTTCCTCAGGTAACAAGTGTCTCGATGTGGATTTTTGCCTGACACCGCTTCTCTACGCTCATTCTGTTTCTCCATGTTGCCAGGTGGAAGCATGCCGCCTGTACAGCAAGTTTTCAGCGAGACCCAGCAGTCTAGAAGCCATCCCCTCAGTGATAGAGAAGGTTGTATAACAATGCCCTCACACTGTCTGTTTTGTTCTTTTAATGTATCGAACAGATCTGGATGATGATGATTATTTTCATCACGTCTGTGTAAAGTTTTCTGGTATTTGGTTGGTCACAGGCGGTCCGCACAAGCATCTATGGGCGTCCAGGTGCTTGTTATGTGGATATTGCAGGCGACATGGTTAATGCTAAAGTGGAGAGGAGCAAAGTTAGGTTTGTTGTCATTCTTGGATTTAAAAATAAATAAATACATTTTTATGCACAGTATCACTCGTTAAACATCAGGTGTATAGACTCTCAGAGAAGTGTGTCTCTCGCTCAGAGAGGTGTCCTGCTGTCCGCCTCCACCAGTGAGTTTGGCTGACCAGGGTTCAGTGACAGAAGCCATATCTGTCTTAAAAGCAGCCAAGACACCCTTGGTCATCATCGGCAAAGGTAACTGAAACAAAAGAAGCAATTGCCACCTCTTTTCAAATTAACTAAGCCTAACCAACCTGTGTTTTTCCGCCAATAGGAGCAGCCTACGGCAGAGCAGAGGCTGTGCTGAGGGAGCTTATTGAAATGAGTGGCCTTCCCTTCCTGCCCACCCCGATGGGAAAAGGGGTTCTTCCTGATGACCATGCCAACTGTGTAGCTGCTGCACGCTCAAGGTAAGCCTCACACTGCACAATCACACCTGGTAGTAACCAGACAAAGTTGTAACAATCTGTAGAGCTTCTCCTTAATAGAGTAGTCCAGCAGAACTCTGTAACTTTAGTGTGTTTTAATCTTCCTGAAGTAGAAGGCATAGACATGCTCAGCAATACCCATGCAGGCTTTGGGGTTTAATCAATGCTCAGTTGATATTAACAGTTGAAACAAGGCTGGATGGATTGATGCCTTTGTGCTGTGTGTGCCAAAATCTGACCCTGCCATCTGAATGTTGCAGCAGAAATCCAGACTCATCAGACCGGGCAACATTTTTACAATTTTGGTGATTGTATTGATGTATTGAGCTGCTGCCAACTGATTGGCTGGTTAGGTATTAATGTGCAGTTGAACTGGTGTACCTAATGAAGTGTTAGGTAAGTGTATAATAATACACTTATAAAAGTACTTGTTTTTTAAAAGCGATGGTCAGATTTTTCAAAAAAGAAAACAGTCTAACATCCAGACAGACGGATGTGTTTTGAGTGCAGCTCCTATTTTGAATGTGTTTTTAGCTAGAAGACAAAATTCACCTTCTATATGCATTACAGGATCGAAAAACATTCTGCCTAAGGGAGAAGTGGCATGAAGTTTCTATTTCTATATTTTTTAGGCCAAGAATAGTTGACAGTACATGTTTAGATGGCAAACAAACATTTGTGTCATGGTCATCTATCTGGCTCCTAAATTCTGCATCTTCTAACTAGTCAGGATCTAAAATTTTTAGTCTTGTTTAATGAGAATCCATTGTTTGACCTCTTCTGCTGTTTGTTTTTTATGTATTTTTTTCCTTGTTACCCAGAGCTCTTCTCCAGGCTGATGTCATACTTCTGTTTGGAGCCAGGCTAAATTGGATGCTCCATTTTGGTCTTTCGCCTAGATTTAACCCTAATGTTAAGATCATTCAGGTATGTAAATGACCGAGTTTATGGTTTGAGAAAAATCAGCATTAAAAGATCTGGTTTAAAGCTAGTAGTCTATTTGGTTGTTAATCTTTTGCCTTGTCATGAGAGAGTTAGTTTTGCCAAATCTGGTGCTGCAAAAGCTGTAATGATATAACCCCACTGTGATCTGTTTGCAGGTTGACCTTTGTGCTGAGGAGATGGGCAATAACATGAGGCCAGCTGTTGCTCTCCTTGGAGATATCAGTGCTGTTGCCACTCAGGTACATTTTCAGCAACTCAGCCCATTGGCTCATCTTTCTCTTTGATGTCTTTCCCATAACGTTAACTTTAGGAATCAAAAGCAAACCTGTTTCATCAACATTTGCGCTAATGGTAAGAACCTGTGTAGAACTATGTTTTTCTCTCATAGATAATTCACTATAGCATAAGATCTGGTTGTACTTGTGCAGCTCTTAATGGCTTCTTTAATCATTGGTTTTTAAGCCTGACGACACTGAGGTCTGAACACACTTGTTCAGAGTTTTTTGTTTGTTTTTATATTTTCTTTGCTCCTCTCACTGAATTTTCAGACTGAAATATGCGACAAAAAATATGTCTGTAAAAAGCAAAATGGATCTCAGTCATGGCAAAAACAAAGCGTATTTCATATACAGAGGAATTTGAATTGTTAATATATGTTAATTGAGGCCTGAGATGTACTTCTTGGGTTTTTTGCAGTTTCTCTGAGCGCTGCATGGTCTGACCTTGGGGTGAATTTGTTAATAAGATTTCCACTTGTGAATAATTTTCCTCACAGTACGATGATGGACTTGAAATTGTTTGCAAATGGCCTTATAATCATTCCCAGATTAATGGACAGCAACATTTGCTGAGATTGGTGTTGTCTTTCCTCCTCGGCATTGTGTTCACACACGACCACTTGCTGATGATCAGTTAATCAAATGCATTTGATTAGCAGCACCTGGCTTCTACGTTCTCTCTCAGTTCCTATGGAAACAGTGAGGACATTCACAAGACTGCTTTTGCATTTTATTACGATTACATTGTGTTAAATGTCATGGGGTTGTTCTTCCTCTGAGGTTGCATCTACCAAATTTTAAGACCAGGTAAGGACCAGATGATTTCTTTGAAACGTCTTGTGCTGTATTTTTAGCTCGACTATATTCTCTATATCAGTGACACGAGTACAGTAACATTCAACTGTAATAGCAGTGTTTTTGTTTTTTTTCTTCAGCTGCTACTGTGTGTCCGTAGAGATGGTTGGAAATACCCCTCTAACGCTGAGTGGTGGAGCACGTTAAAGAGCAAGATTGCTGCTAATGCAAAAATATCAAAGGTGGGTTTCACAAAAGTTCTTCTAATCCTTCCTTAGAATTTGGACCACCAATGGAAAGCTTACATTGTTGTTCTGTGCATGGTTACACTGTATCAGCCTGCTGATGACATTAAATTATATATTTAATCCATTTAGATGTTGTCTCTGTTTTTTGTGTTTCTTGCCAATAGGCACTTGCTCTACAGTCTACAGTGCCCTTGAACTACTACACAGTGTTTCATCACATCTCCCAGCTGCTGCCACATGACTGCATCATTGTCAGCGAGGGTGCAAACACAATGGACATCGGACGCACCATGTTAAATAACTACCTACCTCGACACAGGTAAGCCAGTCAAGCGCACTGACTTTTTTGTTGTTTTTTTTATGCTAACAAATCAATTTAGACTAATCTGTGAGTTAATGTATATCTATTAGATTGCTGTAAACTAATCTTGATGATGTTCAGACTGGATGCAGGCACTTTTGGAACAATGGGAGTAGGCCTCGGGTTTGCTATCGCAGCAGCTGCTGTGGAGGCGAGCCAGAACACCGGCCGAAGGGTCGTCTGTGTGGAGGGAGACAGTGCCTTTGGGTTTTCTGGTATGGAGGTTGAGACCATGTGCAGGTGAACTGAGTCCAGTGTTTCTATTCAGTATTTGCAGTTTAACCGTCTATTGACTTCACATTCTTCTCTTTGTGTTTTGTAAATCAGGTATAGCCTACCCGTAGTTGTTATTGTGGTCAATAATAACGGCATTTACAGCGGAGTAGATTCTGAAACATGGAAAGCAATGAAACAAATGGGAGAGCTGACCTCTGTGTGAGTGAGATACTTTTGAGAAAATGATCATAAAGTGAATTCACTGATAGTTTTTATTGATGTCTTATGCTATGACGTAGCAAAAGTTGTCTTACATCGTCACACTGTAGGGCCCCTCCCGTGTCCCTTCTACCTGACGCTCGCTATGATGAGGTGATGAAGGCGTTCGGAGGTCGAGGGTTGCTGGTGAGGACGGTGGAGGAGCTGCGCAGTGCCTTACAGCTTAGCCTGAGTGACTGGGAGAGACCAAGTCTCATCAATGTGCTCATTGACCCTTCCTCAGACAGGAAGCAGCAGGTAACTACAACTGTTTGGAGCACATGTTTATAGAGTCTGCATGTTTATAAAGTATGCAACAACATTAACCACGTCTTGCCTGCCAGACAGACTTGAGGGTGAGCGTCTCCCAGGTGCACCTGGAGTAAAATTCTCTACATGCACAGGCAACTCTAGAAAAATAATGCTCCACCTTGTGGTCACGGTTGTAATAACAACTCCTACCATAGTCAGAGCATCTCTGTGGCTCTATCAAATATCTGGACTTCTGCGCTGTGGAGCGTTTGCCATACACTGGAGAAACATGGAGGGTCTAAGGCGGTCCGAACATGTTAACACAGTCTGGAATAAAGACTTGACATATATCACTCATATCAGAAATCTTATCTCATAGCATGTTTTACACCCTTGCAGCCCTGAGTCCTTGCAGACTATAAGCGGTACTATATGACAAAAGGCTGCAAATCAGATCACAGAATGTTTTTAGTATTTGGTCCTGGTGCACCACAGAAGGCATAAAGAGACTGAGTGACACCGGCAGACACAGCAGTAAAGCCAAGCCTGATTTAATCCAGTGTTTCTTTGGTCTCTGCTTTGCATACAATAAACAGCTTCATGTTTACTTGACTCTTCCTCATCCTTTGAGGGCTATGTTACCAACATGCCTCGCTGAGCCGTAATCCTCCTGCTCCAGGTGCACCAGAACTGTTGTATTCCACTCACAATCCCTCCACCTAACACCAACCTGACCTTTCTATTTCAGGGCTCCCATAATTAGAAAGCAAGGCCCTCCGTGTTTATGTTGAACGTATCCACGCAACCTTTTGCAGACACGGTTGAAGGTTGTATTGAGTAATGTATCCACAGCGCTGAGCTCCACAGCTGTGCCAGCAGAAAGACTTGTCCCTGACTTTTAGTGTTGCGCCTTTACCTTTCGACACCCAACTTTAATTCATTCCTGTCAGACTTGAAGCTGACAAGATTTAGTTTTGAAAATTTGAAGAAAACTTTTAGTTAATTTTTATTACCTAGAAAAACCTCTGTTTTACTGCTTAGATCTCCATTACAGTACAATATTCATCTAGAGCTTATTACACCGTATAGCTCTTTCATTTAAAGACTAATATAAACACTGTGTTGTCTGTTTGCAGGAGTTTCCTTGGCTCACACGTTCCAACCTGTAGATTTCCAGAGCATTTCAGAACAGCAGTGACGGTTTTCTCCTGGAAAATATCAAACTGCTTTTGTTTTTCAAGTTGTTTCCATTAATTCATCAAATATTTTGCTATTACTATACTGTGAATAATATGAAAAATATGACTACAATAAAACATTTCACACAGAGTGCATGCTGTTTCTTTATGTCATTTTTTTCCCCTCTTAACCTGGACTGCAACTGTGAGTTGCCCTGTTGCCTACATTAATGAAATGTAATAAAATTAAATGTAAAGGGGAGAAAAGTGTCTGAAAAGACGAAAATCTGGAGAAAAGGAGAAAAATAAACGCATTTGACAAACTTTTTTTTCTTTTTGCAAATGAACCAGCTAATGTTTACAGTTGAATGTAGAGATTTGTCAGTAATGGGGAAACTTTAGATGAAATCAACAGGATTTTTCTCATTTCCATAAGTTTTGTATCCTTTTCCACAACTTGTCTGAAAAATCCTAAATGCGCGACAAAAAAAGCAATGCAAGCTAAAATAATTTGGTAGAAAATTGCATTGCTTTGTATCTCTTAAGTTGCAAGCTTGACATGATTGCTTTTTGTAATTTATATAAAGAAAAAAGCATAATTTATCTTAACCTCCTAGGACCTGAACTCTTCCCCAGCATGCATTTTTAATTTTTCTTTGATATTTGGGCATATTGGGGCCCGATGAATGTAAAAACAAAGAATTACCAGATTTTTTTTTTACCTTATTTTTGTTTTAAGAAAAATAAGAGCCACATATAAGGATATTCGTTTAAAATTTTGATAGAACAGTAGCAGTATAATGTCCTTGTAAGTGGATATCAGGCCCATGTAGAGCAAAATTGAGTATTTTAGTCTAAATAACCCAAAATGTGATGTCCACACATGTGGACGCCAGGAGGTTAAAGTGCTGCTGAGAAGTAATGGAGTCTGTTTTTCTAGGTCCTTTGGAAATGCAGACACTTGACATTGTGTAAAAGACTTGCCACAGCAGTATAGTGCGTACTAAATAACTTGATGCACAGTGTACTTCATCACAAAAAAAACACATTAATCTAAACATAATTAGACTGTAGACTGATACATCTAAGAAAGTTGTAACATATTGACATCTTCATTCAGAATGCTCTCAGCATGTCTTGCAGAAAAGCACACAGGGAGTCTCACAACTTTCCCTGAAGAGAGACAATAACAAAAGCCCCCCACTGCAGTAGTAGAGATCTAATATTGGCACCAGGAGCAGCTGGCAGGCTGTCTCCTGTAATTTTAGTGCACACTGATGCAGAGGAAAGATTTAATGGGTATTGGTCAGCGTACCCTCTTCTGAGGGCGTAAAGGAGACACAGCAGAGTGAACGCAGAGGGAGGGGGGCAGAGAGAGAGGACAGTGAGAAGAGAGGGAGTGGAAAAAGACAGCGTGAGAGCTGCTGTGGATCAGAAATAAAGTCGGGCAACTATCCGGAGCAGCATGACTCTTCTAACACTTGGACTGTATCTGCCATTGTGGTTTTGTTATGGCCTGGCTCAGCCTTCTTTTCTGGACAACTTTGATTCATTCCCAGCAGGTAAGAGCGTTTTAATCCTGAGCTTGAATACTGTATACTGTACTGTACAGTACTGTGCGTGCACAGGAGCTGGTGGATTTGAGCTGCAAAAGCACGGATTCTGAAAGTCTCAATTTGAGATTCACGTGGCACTCATGATAATACCCTTGTTTTTATTTTCTTGTTGTCCATGAGGCAGGTTGGAAAGGCCTCTATAAATAGCGAGAACAGCTTTGGCTCTTCAGTGAGAGGCACATGGGCTTCGTATCCATCCAGTGCTAGGAATTCTGCTGGATGGGTGTCATGATTTGATAGTTTGCACCTGTTTCTCTGTTGCTTGTGCTGCTCCAGCATGCTGTAATTGCTTCAGTTTGTCTAATTTTTGATCTGTCCCACCTTAATTTGTCGTAAATGAAGTTTTTCTCATCTCACATTCATTAGCGTGGGTGCAGAAGTTAAAACAACACACAAAAAAAACTTCCTGGCTTCATATACCTTTGATACCCTGTTTAATTTGTGACTGCATGCCCACCTTGCGCAGCTCTCAGATCACCGGATCAGCAGAAGAGGTTCAACCCATGCTGTTTAGTGAGTCCGCCTCCACCACCACTGTTTCCTCCACCCCCTTCACTTTGGCGCCTCTACCCTCATGTGAGTCAAAGTCATGTGACTTTCTATTGTGAATCTCTAACTGTTGACATGTCCTTGATTTATATCCAAAAACACCACATTTCTTACAGCCTTTTGACCCCTGGTCAAGAGTCTCTCTAATTTAATGTCAACAACTGAATGAATATCATCAAACCTGCTCTTGCAAATGTTGTCAAGACCGAAGAAGTCATCGAATTGCATCTTTATTTATATTTTACAGAGTGATGGAAATTCCCGTGGTGGTCGCGAGTCTGATGTGGACAATAACAATAAAGTTTCTTCTTGCCCAGCAGGCCCTCCGGGGCCTCCTGGCCCCCCAGGACCTCAGGTGGGAAACCAGGCTATTCCTAAAACATCATGGCTATCCTTTTGTATCTGGAACTGTGCCACTGTTATTGGACTCTTCCAATAAATCTCTCATAATGTAACAGGATTCATCACCACTATAACTAAAGCGTCAGTCTCTGTTTCATGTTGGAGTCTACGTAGTTTTAAAGTGTTAAAAATTAGTACCCCAACTACATATTAACCGCATGTCTTCTCCAACTTGATAGTTCCTGTATAGCAGGAGATGGGGATTTCTCTGGCCCATGCAACACAGCAACCCATTAACGCTCCACTTTTAGCTGAGACACAAATAGCCTTTTTCCACCGGCTGCCAGTGTCCCACACATCATTCTCAGAAACTGTCTGAAGAGCTGTCTGCTTGGAAACGAGTACTGGGTCGCGTAAATTCCAGGGCTCACCAAAACATGCTCGTGTCCAGGTGTTTGTGTCCTCTAGTGATTGAAAGATGCAAAGACCTTTCGGTTCAAAAGTCCCTCATAACCCAACCTGCTCCACTGTTCTCCACTGTGTTCCAGCATTTCATAAGTGAAAGCAGATTTACCAACTGATTGTTAAAGCTTTTGCTGCGGTTGCTCATCAGAGGTCCAACCGCAGCAGCATTTCTCTTTATCAAAGGAGGTCCACAAGGCAGCTTTTAAATCAATAGTGGCCACTCAGCCTTTAGCTAATTGAAACTGCGGCTTCCAGAAACAGAACAGATCTGTGGTGGGATGCTGTGGACAATAAAATGAATTTAGATGGCTATCTCTGTGATTTAGGAGCATATAGCACAAATCTAATGTTTTCTTTTTATGTTCATTAGGGTCCCCCTGGATTACCTGGGATAGCAGGGCCTAAAGGAGAAAAGGTAAGGAGTGTACTTATCGAAATTAGATAAAACTAGACTGTCTGCTTATTATTCTAATAAGCTAAAGTGCAACTGACCTTTTGCACACAAATGCTTTCTGGAAGTGCATTAAATGACTGCCGTCCTTGTCCCCTCCTCCACATCCTGTTGTCAGGGAGAAATAGGAAGACCTGGTCAAAAGGTGAGAGTCTCCATTAATCACTCCATGTTCTTTGCTAAGTGGATTTACTCAAAAAATGAGATACAATGCCTCCGCCTGCTCGCTCGCTGTAAGTCACAGTGCTGCCAGTGCCTGCTTGTGTACATCCCGAAATTGTGAGGATATACAACCTTGACAGGAGGCAGAACAGACACACTGACAGGAGGCAAATGGGTGCAGGGCTGCTGAGACAGGCTGTTTTTGTGGCTGAGGGACTTTACATGCTCTCAGTCTGTTTCTCTCACCGAAGCGGAGCATATTGCTTCCCTATCAACATTCCGCATCAGGCTAGCCTATCCGACTGTCCTCCTTCTCCTAACATAAAGCTTTATTGAAAGCTCGGGACACACTATGTGATGAGCACAGGTAGAAGAGTAGCGTCCTCCTAAATGAATCAAAGCTGTCCAATGGGGGAGCTTCACTTTGCAAGCGGCCTGACTGAGCAGCTTTGCAGCACCGCAGAGCAATTTAGCTTAGTGTTTCAGCCAGGTTATTAATCATTTTATTTCCCACAAGCACAGACTCCTGTTCTATATACAGCCCATCATTTAATTAAAGAGAGCAAAGTGACAGGGCTCGTTAAAGCCATTCTCCCCCTACATGTGCAGCAGCGTCTGAAAAATGCTGTAGTGAGCTG
>NW_024582481.1:986414-996257 GCF_018398535.1 Haplochromis burtoni
TATTTAGATATTTGTGGTGAGCAATGAGGAGGAACTGGAGCGCCTCCGCACAGATAACGCTCTTGCATTCCGTAAAGACCAGAGATCTCTCTATTATATGGTCAAACAGGCATAAAAGGCTCTGATTTCATTAACTTAAAAAACAGTTATGTCTCCTGTCAGGGTCGGACAGGCCCTCCTGGACTTCCTGGGAAAAGAGGACCAACAGGATGGTCAGGACCAAGTGGGGCCAAAGTGAGTAAGTCATAATGTAGATCTTATAAAATATGTCAATATATGAGACCAATAAGAACCAGAATGGTTTATTACACAAGTCTGATTTGCAGTCAAATAGACTAAAACCCTGGATTACCAGTTATGTAACATGCAGACAGCCTTTCCTTTGGTGAACGCTTTACTGTAAACGTAATAAAAGAACCTTTAACGTTCAATGTCCGCATATGACATTTCTTATTTTAAAGACAAAAGCTCATTCAGGTCATTCATGTTTACCTTTGTGTCAGGGGGAGAAAGGTGACCCGGGGCTGATGGGTTTGCCTGGATCCAGAGGACCAATTGGGCCGAGGGTAAAATTTTACATATGCTGTTTAGTGATCTTTAGTGAGTTTTGTTTCATCGTGTTTCATGCTTGTTATAAATCTTTAATCCTAGGGCTTACCTGGGTATAAAGGGGAAAAGGTAAGTGGCACCATTCAGCTGTAAATACCGTAGGATTTATTGATTAACTACTTTGACAGTAAACTAAATGAATGTAATCTGCTCTGTCAGGGTTCCCGAGGTGACCGTGGCGAGAATGGGATGAAAGGAGACAAGGTGGGGAGAGTGTATCAGGAAAATTGTACATACACTTTGTAAGAATTCTGAATTCATGTTACGTACTCTTCCTCACTCGCAGGGTGCAATGGGTTTCCCAGGAATGCTTGGACAAAAAGTGAGTAATCCTCATTCACGCCAGTAAGGGTTCTGCCTTACAGTGTTAACAGTTGTATTTGAATTCAGAATTTTTCTGATATAGATTTTTTTTTTTCTGTTATTGAGGGTGAAATGGGTCCAAAAGGAGAACCTGGAACCTCAGGAAACAGAGGACCCACTGGCCGACCGGGAAAGAGAGGCAAGCAGGTGAGGAGTTTGTGGGTTGCACTGTTTTACAGTAGTGATAGCAAGACAGTTGTACTTTTTGACATGTGGTGTAAGGAAATGACCCTGCACTGTTTTGAATTTAAGGGACTGAAAGGAGACACAGGAAGCGTTGGTCCTATAGGGCCAGCAGGCCCACAGGGACCTCCAGGCCACCCCGGCCCTCCTGGTCCACCTGCAACAGGTGAAATCCCAAAGTAGATTTAAAACTCTTGAAAACTGTGGTCATAATTAAGTGTTTGCTGGAGAGATTTAGTTTGTGGATGGTCGTGTGTTTTTTTCCGTTGTGAGCGCGTGAAAACTTGTGCTGAAAGTGAGAAGGGAAAGCTCGCAGCCCGGTGAGTAAAGGAAGCCCACTTTGAAACTGTGTACGAGGTAACACCAGTAGTCTTATTTAGCACCGGAGAAATCGAATCCCCCCGAGCTGAAACAGGATTCTCTCAGCATGACATCATGTGGCTAAAATGGATTGACAGATGGCAAGCCTACAGTTTTACAAATATTATGTCAGCACATCATCAAGATGACATTTGTTATCTTGATCAAGTTCCTGTATGAATTATCCTGATTGTGTTTGCTTCTTGATTGATAAATCAAAGACGCTAGACTGACATGTGGTATTTATATCAGCTTGTGTAGGCTGTACACAACTCATTAATGCTGCTATATTCTGTCACTTTGGACTAAATATAGACCCACTGTTTGTTTATCCTTCCTTTTTTTCTCCCCCTCTTCCTGTATATGCAGGAGTCTACATGGTTGGAGCAAAGGGTGCGCGCGGTCCACCAGGGCCTCCTGGAAAGTGTAGCTGCAGCTCTTTGAGTAGTCCTCCATTTGAAAATTATGCCTCTACAGGAAATTATCTCAAAGTGCCAGCGGTGAGAGATGAATGGTTTGCAGTCAAATATAGAATCATCTGTGAAATCAGTGAAAAATCCACCAAATTAAAATGTAAAGAGTTTCAAAGGGTAATACAGTTGTGGTCAGAAGTTTACATCAGCTCATCATAGGCATCGATGCCATGGTAATTGTAGCTTTTTAATAACTGACCTTTTGCAAACGAATGCTTTCTGGAAGTGCATTAAATGACGGCAGTGCCGTCCTCTTTTTCCAGGGTGGAGTGATTGTACAACATAGACCTTTAATGGCTTTAGGAAGGCTGTTTCAGCTCTTGATTTGAGCTAAAAAAAAAAAAAATTCATCCACTTTGTGCAATTTACCGGTACCACTGGCAGTCAAACAGCCCTGCAGAATGATGCTACCACCACCATGCTTGACAGCCTGTATAGAATTTTTAGTTTTGAAAGCCTCACCTTTACTCCTCCAAACATATGTCTTGGTATTCTTGCCAAATAGCGCAATCTTTATCTGATCTGACCATAAAACGTTTTTGCAGATGACATTTGGTTTTTCTTGGACAAAGCAGTGACACATCCAAATAAGTTGTTTGAACTGATAATCTTAAAATCTGCAGTGGTTTAAAAATGGCTTCAAGAGACCCTCCTAACTTGTATAAATCTAAAAGTCTCCTTCTAAGACCTTCACAGAATTCCTTGGATTTTCCTATTGTTCCAAGTATTGGTCAATCCAATGACTGCTATAAAACAAAGACAGTGAAGAGAAACTCCTTTTTGAGGTCAATCATGATAACTAACGAGAAGTTAGGGATCAAGTTAGAAGTATATATTTGACCTTTATTTATACTTTTGGCTGTGAGTGGATTAGAGAAAATACAAAATACAAAAATTGAAAAAAAAAAAAGATTTTGTACAATCATTCCAATCCAGAAAAAGAACACTTCAAAGATATCATTAAAAGCATCATGCCTGTGATAAATCTATTAAACTTTAGACCACAACTGGAAATAAATAAGCTTGAAAGATAAAAGGAAGGTTAAAGTACACTTACAGGAGAGATACATAATGCTTGCAGACAAATGTTACCAGCTGGGATGACAAATGATGGTCTTCAATGTTATTTCATAAAGTGCTAAAATGCACGGAACCCTATTATTTTGCCTTTTATTTAGATATTTGTGGTGAGCAATGAGGAGGAACTGGAGCGCCTCCGCACAGATAACGCTCTTGCATTCCGTAAAGACCAGAGATCTCTCTATTTCAAAGACATTGATGGCTGGCTGCCAATCCAGGTATAAATGCATGTAGCAACAATGCAATGTGTCCTTAAAAAAAACAATAGATATTGACTTTCAAACAGCCTTTTCCTTTTATGTTCACATTTTTTAAATTCTGCAAAAGACCTTTCCATTCCAGATCACACCCTACCAGTCCATGGAAAATGCCCCCGATGATGAAGGTTACTGTGGGGACGGCATAGTGCAGATCTCCACCGGGGAGGAGTGTGATGACAAAAACAGAGTTGTCACCGATGGCTGCGTCAGTAAGTCATGCATCTATGTTACCGGTCCTTTTATAGTTCATTAGCTGTACTTTGCTGTGCACATATAACATGACCCCCCTGTGCCCCTGCTGTCTCATGTTACCATAGAGTGTAAACATGCCTACTGTGGAGACGGATACCGCTATGAAGGGGCTGAGGAGTGTGATGGAAAAGACTTTGGATACCAGACATGTAATTCATATCTTCCAGGGTAAGCATACAGCATTTGGGTACACAACCTTGTACTGCATGAAAATATGTAGGTGTGAACTTGACCTGAAAACGTTTTTCTTATGATTTGTAGGTCATATGGTCACCTCAAGTGCACAAGATACTGTACTATTGACTCAACAAACTGCAAGTACTTTACTTGAGGAGTTGTCTGGACAGTGCTGTGGCTCCTCTGTGTGTTATTTGCTTGGAACTTAACATGTAAAAAAAAAAGAAGAAAAAAAAAGAAAAGACAACAATGCTCCAAGCAAAAACACGGAGGCTGCCAGTGATTCTGTTATGAAAGAAAGAACAAAACCTAGAAATATACAAACATACATAAAACTCATCTGTATTGCTGCTGAGATGCCACATATCCCGGAGGTTATAGCTTGAGTCTTTGAAGGTGAAAATCCGCACACTGGAAATGCAAAGGAAGACTGCACGCTGTCTTAACGAGAAGGATTTGGACTGGCTTCCTCAACATGCCCAACTGGACCCGAACCAGCCTTTCAACGCAACAGTTGAGAGCCTCAATCGCGTACCAGTGGACGATGTTGCAGAGAAGCAGTAGCTGGAACAGAGGCATATTAATCTTGACCCAGTTACTGTTGAGAATAACAAGCAGTAGGACATCCAGAGCGATGGCCCGAGGTATTCTACTGCAGTGTGAATGACAGTGCACAGCATTTGCATGTATCTGGGATTACTAAAACCACGACAGCAGCTGTCACTATCAAAGCATGTAACCTATCAGTTTACTTATTACTGTCAAAACAACTTTCGTACTGTGTCCTCTCACTACCACGTCGAGATACAAAGGTAGGGACGGAGATAGAGGTGGTTATAGTGCACTACATACTGTATATATAGCGAGTTATGCACTTGTAATCTTTGAGTGAGACTGTTACTCCAGGAGGCTTGAAGCCTAGAAGTTGACCCAGCTTTGTTAGCTTGTGGTGGTACTGTACTGACAGGGACATTTAGTCTGGACAAGGTTTCAATAAATCCCCAAATCTTCTCAGGAACTAGCTAACAGGTAATGTAGCTCAACAAACAAAGCACCTTTTACAGGTATCCTCTACTGCTCTTTATAAATTACGCGGCAGTGACTGTACACTGAGGCAACTCAAGCAAAAGCTTTAACGCATCAACAATGCGCAGTACTGCAGGATTCAGTTTCCCCTCCTGTGCTGCAGTGAGAAATGAAATATACTGTACACGAAGGCTTGAAACTGCTATGTCCTTAATTTTCTCGGTGCACGGGAAGGGCTGGACTAGTCTGTAGCTGCTAAAGGGGGGAGGGAGAGGAACTCATATCGCAGTCAGTTTTCTGATCATTACTGTACATACTCTGATACCTCTTTATCCAGTCTTTCTGTCTTACAGTATATACAGCAACAGTAAACTTAACAGTGTAGGTGTAGTCCGCTGTGTGTTGGGCACAAACGCTGAAAATGACTGTGCTGATATAAGCTGACATTTTCCATAAGCTACTCTTTGAGTCGCGGTGCCAAGGGAGACCTTTTCTCAGACATACCTAGATGTAGTCAGGTCTATAAAGCCTACAAAAGCAATCAAAAGATGAAGACTGTTAATATATTGTGTCCGCATGCTTGTGAAACTCTGCTAATGCTTCACCTTTGTCAAATACCGTTTTGTAAATCATCATTGCATTCATCAGCATAGCAGGTGTCTTAAGAACTGTCAGTCTTGCTCTGTTCAGAGAGAAGCAAAGCACTGTATGAATGACAAACATTAAAGTTATGAACTGTGCCATGCACAAAGCTCGAGTACCGTTCTGGAAACTATGTTGAGTGTCGTGTCTGTGGCCTGTGCTGCTGTGTTCTATCTTAGACTGCCTATGTACAGCAATGCTGAAACGTGCATGTGGTGACGTGCTGTAAGGCTTTATGAAGCGTAGCAAGCATTGTGACTGGGGTAGTTCATTTTGTTTTAATACTCTATGATTTTTACAGTAGTTGTGAACTATTTAAAAAATGATCAAATAAAAGTGATATTTAAGTCACTCTCTTTATTTAAACTTAAACCTTGGTTAGCGGTTTGTCATGTCTGCTGTTATTGGAAAAAGCACACACACAAAAAACCCAAACCTAAATGGCATTGATGGAGAGGCTATTGATGTTCTCTTAGGATACAACACTCAGACAAAAAAGTAAGGGGGGCATCAAAGTATCGCAGCAGTCAGCCGTTTGCTGAGTGCTGCGTTAGTCTAAATGCAAAGCAGACCACACAGTGAACTCTTGCTGTTTCTCAGACGTGGCAATGGGTTTTTCGGCTTTTTATTCCATCTTAATGAAGCCTTTCAGAGCTGAATCTGTGCCTGGAGATGAGGCACGGTGATACAGGTTGGGGATAGACCAGCCGGCCACTGTTGCAACCAAGATGTTTGAAGCAGGATGAGACCATATAACTGTATTAGCATGCTGTATTCCTCTTCTAAATCACATCAGGGCAATTTGTCTACCGAGATGCCAGAGTAAAACCTTACCTTGGTGTATTTATGCCATCATGTGCAGTGCCCTGACCGGGGCAATCACATTTGTCAAACAAATGTCCCAGTGTGGCACTAAATGTTACTGAAATTCAAGGGCTGACCTGATTTTACTGGCTCTGTAATGAAAAGATGAGCTGTGGTCACAGAAGAATCCCTCAAGTGAAGTTTACCATTTGTGAAGTAAGGTCAAATTAACTTATGAGCTGTATCCCATGCATTTTATTAACTTATTCATGTAGTGTAACTTATAGCAAGCTTGGTCTATGTTCAGCTCACATAGGTATTAAAATGATACCTATGGAAAAATGACACTCTTTTTTTCCACTACAAGGTTATTTTAGTGTAGATTGACTGGTGTAGCATTACAGCTGTGGTACATGGGGCGATGCAAAGGAAACCACAGGACAGGAAGCTGGCAGAGACCCAACTGCTTCACCTAAGCCAAGTGAAAATCCCTGACCTATAGATAAGAATTGCTGGTATCCTGGGTGCAGTGGTGCTAATTAATGCACATGCAAAATAATCACTTGAAACAGAAAATGATATACAGAAGTATTATTTAAGATTGGCACAACAACTGTGAAAACAAACTATTTACTATCTGTTTCTTATTTGCACTCAACAGTCACTGTGTTAGGCACATATTGAAAACACTGGGTTGGAATTTATTTTGCCTTCAAAAGTTTGCCCAAAATCTTTTGGTCAAAATTGATAATAGCATCACTGAGTTGCTGCAGATTTACAAGCTGTACATCAGTGATGAGAATCTCCTTTTATGCCAAACACCCCAAAAGATTTTTTTTTAAATTTAGCCTTTGAGACTGAGTGTCTCACTTCCGAGAGACCTGCTCCAGACAAACATATTAAAATTACAACAATAAAAAAGCAATAAAATAGCTAAATATGTATAACGTACACAGTCATATTAAAACATGAACAAGTTCCCAGAGATGATTTCATAAAAACATTTGTATGTCTTTTAAAGTCTGCAAGTGAAATCAACTGAGAGAGCTTCTGCAATGTACTGCATGAAGACAGGGCAGAAAAGGACAATGCCTTCTTCCCAAGCTCTGTACGAACTGATGTTGCTGAAGATGCTCTACTGCGTTGAGATCTGGTGACTGTGAAGGCTGTTTGAGTACAGTGTACTCACTGTTATGTTCAAGAAACCAGTTTGAGTTCATTTAAGCTTTGTAGCATGGGACATTATTCTGCTGGAAGTAGCCATCGGATGTTAGGTACACTGTGGTTATAAAGGGATGGACATGGTCAGAAACAATGCTAACATGCCCAAAGTGTACCGACATCATTACACCACCACCACCTGCCATGACCATTGGAAGGGAGAATAGATGCATGCTTTCATGCAAAATAAACATCCAAGGGACTCTACCATGTGAATTTCACAAAAGAAGTGGCATTCATCAGACCAAGCAACATTTTTCCAATCTTCTATCGTCTTTGCCTTTTTCACATCATTCCCTGTAAACCCCAGAAATGGTCATGCAAAATAGGAAATTCATTGGAAGTCATAGTAGTTCAGCAGTTTCTGATCTGGTACAAACAGCCATGCCACGCTCAAAGTCACTTAAATCAAGTCACTTCAGCAGGTCATCTGCACTAACAGGTGCACCTAATAAACGCACAGTGAGTGTATAGTTGGCACAGTAAGTAAAGAGCCTTTACCTCTAGGCACGTAAACCATATGGTAGCATATTTAACTTCAGCATGACAGAAGACAAACTGCAACTTAATTATGTTTATTTTGCAAAAAATCAAATAGCATCTTATTTACATCCATAGAAAAAACAATTATTTGTTGTAATATTACAACAGAATATCTAAAGGATTAATATTAAAACTCATCAGAAATAAGCCTATTGCACACCTGTGATGTAAACCTACTGCAAATGACTTATTTACTGTACAGGAGTTTTTAGTGTTTGCATTCTTAAAATAAAAATAACAATAATAAAGTTGAAAATACTATCCGGTAAGCTTCTTTTTAAAGCCCTAAGATAATTTTCCTGCTTTTTTGTTTTGTTTTTTTCAAACGGCTCAGTGAATTTGCAGTCAAATGTTAACCCAGCCTGCAAGAGCAGTCTTACTGATCATTTCCACTAATTCGACATCAATAAAATATTAAGTACATCTGGTAACAACACTTAACAATGGTATGTACAATAGCATGGACGATAAGCTGAAAATGGTTACTGTTCTGTAACTACCACTTTTAGGATTACTCATTTACTCACTTCAAGCCCTTGGCCTGGCACCTGTTGCTAAATACACCAAACATGCAGTAAAAAGCATGCCTTATGAATACAAATGTCCATACATTCACACAAAAGTTGGACAGAACAATTCATGTCATTAATGTGAACTTTATAACTTATGGTATAATAAATAGACATTGTAAAAATGCATAGGTTTGTGCAGATGTCCACATGAACAGCAGTTGTCAATATTTTTAACAGCTATGCGGTTTCCTTTCTTGTTTTCAGTTTCTGTAGGCAGCAGAGGCTAAAGCCATTCACATGACAGTTCCTTTTTGGTCCACTTGGAAACTTTGAGCAACAGCTCACAATGACATTATGTAAAACACAACAAATCCATTGTCAAACTGCACAATCTGAATTCATTTTCAGGGAAAAATATATACACACATAGTAATGTTTACTAAGCTTTTATAGTAAGTACAGGAAAATATTTATATAACTGACTAAAAGTTAGCTTAGTACGTAATTCAATCACATACTTAAGACACATTTTGGGAATAGTTTTTGCTAAAAAAAAAAAAAAAAAAAAATAGTGCTTTGTGCTAGTTGGAAGCATCATCGTATCTCACTGAAGTCAAGGAGAAAAAAAACAACATTGATAATAGTTTCATATTGATCATACTGACCAATTCAAAGGGAATCAAACAATTTTACAAGGAACTGACCAGAACCAAATACCCTGTGCTTAAATACCTTAAAGCATGTAGAGTACGCCTTAAGCCACAATACAGCAACAACCAGAAACAAATGTCACAATGAATAATTATGGTTGGAGTCTGCATAATCAGATTAGAAACACCTTTGCTGTCACCGGTCTCTGGAACAAGACCTGGAATTTAAATCTCCTCAAACCAACCTTAATTAATTGTACTGCTCAGTTAAACCCTTCTCGGGTCGTAAGTACACACATGAACACCCTCTTCATACCAAAACCTCTCCTGCTGTAGAGTTTTAAAACTACTGAAACGTCTCAAAATGACACGAGACAGTCTCACACTACTTTGTACACCTTTCTTCCAGCAGTTAGCCACTACTCTGCCCATTCAGAGGGGCTCTGTTCTTCTCTGAACCGTGAGCATCTCTTGTTCTTATTTCACACCACCTCGTCAGACTCAAGGTTGTATTGTTCATATAATGCATCAAGAATGGCCAGCTGCTTCTCCATGGCAGGCAGATACACTCCCAGATCCCTGTGCATGCCGTTGATAAAATCGCTCTTCAGCTCGTCACCTTCTCTTGACACTAAAGCAGCTGTGAAACTTTGATAAGACGGGGAAGCTCTGAGCGCCAACTGGGGGG
>NW_024582481.1:996277-1011121 GCF_018398535.1 Haplochromis burtoni
AGTCAAGTACTTGTCACACAAAGAATAAATATACTCAGAAGGTATTAATACTGGACTGGGTAAAAAAATAAAAATACCTACAGCAAATACACCACGGACAACCCATCCGTGGTACTGCCGAAGAGTCTTCCCATAAGCGTTGTCTGGGTGAAAGAAAAGGAGGAACAATTCAACACTTTTACATGTTTGAACTTATGTTAAGATGTGCATTGTAAAACAGAAATTCATTACTTAGTGCTCCCTGGATGTCTTGCTCTCCAGCGTTGACTTCTGACAGAAACTCCTTGAGGAACTTCAGCCCTCGTCTGAGCCACAGCAGAGCCTCTGTTGCAGAATTGCGCACCTGGGCAACATCTGTCTCTACTTCATGCAGCACAATAGACTGTAGTGTAGAAAAGCTCTCAGGGTCTGACCTCAGCTTCTGGTGAATTTTCTACAACAGAACACGAGACACTGTGACATAGTACTCTCTACTCTGGTAGACTAAGCATTATTTTTGTTCTGACTTTCAACGACTAACTGCAATTAATGAATATTTAATACACAGTATATAGTTAAATATGCTTGTTGACAAAAAAATATTAACAAGAAATGGACAGAACACTAAAGCTAAACAAAAAAGGGGAATGAAATAAATGCCTCTTTATTGACAAACTGTATGACTGATTGGACTCTACTCTTTAATGCAGTTTTGAAAATGTTATTGAATAATTTAGAGCAACTTTTAAAGACCAACTTCACTGTTATTCCTTCGATTAACCAAAATCATGTGCTCTTACCTTTATGTTTCCGACAAAATCCATTTTAACTGGCGCAAACACTGTGGATCCCAGTTTGTCTGAGAAGAGAGAATCTATGATAACTCTTTTTTTGCTGGTTCTGAAGCACAGATTCTCAACTTGTGTCCTACTTTGAGTGCACAATGTTTTGATGTTTTTAAGTAATAACAGGCTGCTTAGATGTCCTTCAGATTTAAACTAAATATAACACTGAAATGAGGGATTACGGTGCACTCTAAGACCTACTGGACTGTATTAAGTATAGGATACACACAGACAAAAATATTTTACCATCACTGTGGGCTGTAAACTTTCAAACAAAGCTGGGAATAGGCTTTAGCTAAGAGGTCACATTAGTTCAGATACAAATTTAAGCTTATTGAGATGTTTTATGTGTTTATCTATAGACAACCATTACATACATCAAGTTTCTCTCTTATAAGTAATTTTAACTTTAGAAAACAGCTCACTGTAAGTAACCTTTACTGATGTCAGTTCATGTGAAATACAGACTAACATTCCCTTCAACCTCTTACATGTGTGCTAATTGAAAGCTGTTGTTTAAAGATAATTCCTAATAATCCTACTTCAGCCTTGGTATTTGTTAACACAGGAATAACTCTGACAAACAAGGCAGACCCTTTTTATAAAACAAAACAAAAAAAACAATGTTTTTGGCTCCATGTTACTCAGGTCTTGCACTTCTTCACTTTGTAATTCTGTGAATGGCGACTTTTTATCATGACGTAATACACTGTGAGTAACAAAGTGTGCACACAGCACAAAAATGTGCATGACCTAATTCTTATGATTAACCTTGTCATATGACATTATTTTGGGCTACAAAGAACAACTAAAGACAGACATACATGTGCAAAAAGAAAGTAACAGAGACATGAAGGAAAAGTGTGATGAAGAACCTGTGATAGAAAGCTGCCACCTCATTAATTGCAAAGATTATGAAGGACAGAACATGTACATAAAAGAGGGGGAAAACAGCAAATGAAAGTGATTGTTTTTTTTTTCTTTATCGGAGTTACAAATGCTGAGATTACAAGAAATGCAAATGGGAACCATGAGAATTAGGAACAGGATGTCAGATAAAGATGAAGAGAGGCTTAAAGTAACCGGCCTACCTAATACAGGTACTATTGCATAGCATGAGTCCAAAAACTCTTGTGTAGGGATACCATTGTCGTCATCCAGTCTTATATCACTAAATCTAAAAAACAAAAAACAAGAAGTAGAATAGATTCAAACAGCAGAATATATTAGAGGGAAGCTATCCCATATCAGTTTTTATTTGACCAAAAGCAAACAGAAAGAAAACATGATAATAAAGATTAGAAGAACAATACTGTGGATGCGTAATCAACATCCACACTAATTAGAGGAGCATACATTTCAAAACCAAGCCAGAGAGACAAGTCACACAAAACATCATGCAACTCTGACAAAAGTACCCAAGACTACTTCATCTAAAACTTAAAAGAGCTGTGGTTTTCACTAATCTTTCCCTTTGTTTGATTCCTGCATTACAATAACATTCACCTCAAACAGTACAGATGTAAATCACACTCTAGCCACATGTTCGATTACACTCTCAGAAACTTAAAAAAAAAAAAAAAAAGTATTTGAAAAAGAAAGAAAAGTTAACAAAACAGGTTTACAAACCCAAATATCAGACGAGGGCCTCTCTGTGTCATGTGATCAAGAGAGAACACACTGATATAAAACACTTGACTGTAAGATCTTAAAAACTGACTTTTCAAACTTGTTATTAAACTATTCTGTGCAATACTGCAGCACTATTATTATTAACAAACTAAGTCACTGTGCAGTCTAGTCAGAAGATACAGCACAAGCGCAGAGCCTTAGTTACAAATATACTACACATATAAATTAAATGAGTTTAATACTGCAGCAGTGAAATATCACAGACAATTGTATACTTAAATTCCCACAGTAAGTAAAGTGTCCTAAGGGATGTGAGCTTCCTGAGTGGCATTTTCATACCTGTGACTCATTGTGCTGAAGAATGTTTCCACCTGCTCTGTGTCTTCTGACTCAGTTGACTTTCTGGGAATCTCGCCTTCTTCTTCACCCTCTTCTTGGTGCTGAAGTCGAAAATCCTTCACGTCCCCATTGTTGTTGTCATGCGTCTGACTTTGGTCCACTTTGTCCATCTGCTCTTGTCCTATCTGCTTTTGTTCATCATCTTCACTCTCGTCATCCCCCTCTGCTGGCTGGTCATAGTGTTCAATCTCAGGGGTGGTCTGGGTAGTAGGTAAGCTAGGATTAACTTGATCCTTGTGGACTTCTGAGCTGCTGGCTGTTTCAGTGTCTGCATGAAACAACGATGCATGAGTCTTTTTGCAAATTAGACTGTCAAAAATCAGTCTAGTGTCTACACATTTTTTTTATTAAACACGACCTATGACCCTGAGAAAGCTACTCCAGTAGCAATCACAAATTCACAGTTGGTACAGCAACTCAAGCCATTTTAGGTTCCTCATCTCTCCCTGTAAGACAACTTTCTTCTTATTGGCTGATGCTTGCAAACAGAAGATTTGAATAGCAGGTGGGTGAAGCAGCTGCACCCAGAGCCAGAGCTGTATAGCTGAGATGACAATATGAAGAAATACGAGCACTCACAAAGAGACAGCTATCTTTTTAAATGGCTATATTGCATATATTAATTTATTTTCTTATGCTACATTAAAATACAATATAAGAAAATAAACATTAAAAACCTCTGCATCTCCATTGACTTACTATATAGATCCCAATCAAAGTAATAAAGTATGAAAAGACTAGTCTTATTTCTCAGCAATGGCCCCTTTGTGTAAAGGCTTTGTCACTGCTAAGGGAAATGTAATAATGGAACAAGTCATCCATCACTGTACTCACTAAAAGGCAATAATCTATTCACTTCAGTTCATAGAATACACAAACAACAACCAGGGCCCTTGAGTGCTGTGTAGTCTTTCCTTTGTGGAATGCGGTAATGGTTTTTAGTTCAGGAACTTCCCCAGCAAGAAAAGCGAGTGGCTGGCAACCTGACCTACCTGATGGAGAAGATTGGTTTTCTGGTCTGCCTGGCTCATCTGGTCCCTCTGGCCTGGAGTCAAGGGTCTGGCTGTCATGTGCAATTGTTTCTCCTGAGGTTTCGGACAAATCTTTCCACCTGTAATATGTTTCAGGACAATGTGTCAATTCTAAAAAGCTGGGACAGAAATTATGCCCTTGACAAAATGCAACAACAATGGCAGAATATCAACAGAAACCTTTTGAAACTGTATTTTTGTTTGAACATCTCTTTGCTCTGTGCTACCTTTAGCACCTACGTGGCACTTCATGAGAGATAAAATCATTCAATACAGTAAGAGAAGCCACCTACTTTTCTCCAAGGTTCTGATTTAAATGATGGCTGTGTTTAATCTGTGGAGACAGCACAACACAGACAAACACTGGGTGACTACGCATATTTTGATTTTTGGAAAACAATCCCAGAGCAATTATACTAGCTCGCCCACACAGAGCTGGTGAGAGAAGTATACCTTCTGAGGTTTGATGGGTGCTACTGGAGGAGTTCCTGGTGGACTCTGTGTTGCCAAATCTGTAGTGAAAGTACGATTTGCTATCTGCATGCATTCCTCTAGAGTCTTAAGGAAAGTCGTGCATGTAGACTTCACCATATTCCCAGTGTCTAGACCCATCTGAGAAGGAAACACAAACATACATGTTGGGTGTAGATTGCTAACGAAACCTGCTGAAATCCAAGCCAAAAGATTCAAGACGTATACAACAACTGTTTCTTGTCTATTAATACGTACATAGCAACTGCAAACTAGCTACTCTATACTGCAGTTTCACACTAACAGCAGCATATCACATTTCATCAGCTCATCCAAACTTTAACCTTACCTCTGGCGTGTCTCCTAGCTCATCATTCTCCTTGATCTTGTTTACTTGTTGGAGGAGAAGGTCACAGTACAATCTGAGTTCTGACATCTTAGTTTTCAGCGCCTCTGTATTCTCCTGAAGCTCTGTATTCATTGTGCACACAGACAGCAGATCAGAGTTTGAGAAGTCGTGCAAATGCTTTACAACACTTGTATGTAAGTATGGTCTGTACTATTCCAGGTCTAAACGCTTTTACCCTGTTTTTACTTGCAACAGTATCTTGTAAAGTATCCAAATACCTTTTTCTCTCTTGGTTCGGTTGTCTGTAAGGCAAGCTTTGGCTGTTCCCAGCGCCACCAGCCATTTCTGCCTTTCTGCTGCATTGATGGCTCTGAGGTAAAAGTACTGCTCTCCTGGTATGGTCAGGTCAACTCGTGTAGAGTCAGAGGAATGAACTAAAAAAACAAAAACAAAACAGCAGCAAGCAAGGGAACATGCCTGTCAGTACTGCACCCAAAGGATGCTTGCTCTGGTTAAACCATGCACAGAGTAAAGTGGAGCACACCGACCTTGGATTTCACAAACGGAAATTTTAATGCTGCCCTTGCACCCTTTCCAGGCATCTTCTTGAGAGTCATAGTAGGACAAAGTTCCTCCATGAAGCACAAACCAGCGAGGCTGCCAACCTATAAAGCGTATGGGAAAAATAAGTGAATCAATGCTGTGTTACTGTAAACTGCACTTAGTTTTTAGCATTAGAAAAGTCATCAACATACAGCGTTACCCAGCTTCGTGAACTTGACGAGACTTAAGTTATGTTAGCAACAACTAATTGGTTGTGAAGTCAGATTATAACGACAGGTGGTGGACATGACCGAGCGCTGCTAGCTAAGACTGACGTAACGGCTCAACTCTAATTCACTGAACAGCTAATTTATCAAAGATAGGAATGCTAGTGGTCAATACGCTACCAAAGCTGGCGGGCAGCTAACGGTAGCTCGTCCGTTTTAACGTCACAAACTCGCTGTCATGCTAGCTAGCAGCCTCAAAACGAGCTCTACAACGGAAAGCACGCAAAGACTTTAGTGTTAACCTACCACTTATGTAATTGGTCCACTTATACAGCATTCCTTCCATTATTTAATTGCGTGTTTTTCCCGTTCATTACTTGTTTATCACAACAGGACGTGATGCCCAGCTGACTGTAGCGACTCCATTGGGCCCGAGTGTGATTTTCGGAGTAACGTCCACCGCTTTGCATTCCAACTACGTCGATAAAAGTGCGTAAACTTTTTCGTGAATCTGCCACTAGCCGATCCTGAGCGTTACTATCGCCTTTCTTCACCACACCCCCGCCCCCCTCCATCGTCATATGGGTTTAAGTAGCCTAGGTGTGGATTGTAGTGATTGGCACATGGAAGCATCAATGAAAGAAGAGATTCTAAAGAAAGGGCGGGGCTTAGGAATGACGCTATCCAATTGCAGATGGAGGAGGGCAGACAGCTCAACAGTGGGTGCATTCGTCGCAGAAGTTGGGTGCCACGTATGGCATTCTTTACATGTCTTTATTTTAAATTCTGTAGAAAGAGAGAGTGAAATTGAAGTTATCTCATCCACTTCTCATGAGTAAGTGCTGTTATCTATAAGTATGATCTTGTTTTCTCTCTGCTCGTTATTGGCATCACTGTTTGTGTTGGTCACTGGGGGAAAACTGCCCGAGCCCGAAGTGAAAATTGAGGTGATACACAAACCCTTCATGTGTCACCGCAAGTCAAAAAACGGAGACATGCTTCTTGTTCATTACGAGGGATTTCTGGAGAGTAATGGCACCATGTTTCATTCCAGGTAATAAATGTAACAGTGATGCATGTATTGCATATACTTTAGTCTCAACTGCTTATTAAAACTGTACGCCGCTGAACATGTGCAGCATCTCATATTTCTGCGTTTGTGCAGCTGTAGAGTCAAACTCAACACTTATATCCTCACATAGTTGGCTGGCACTCACTTAACCCTCATTCCACTTACATTTGGCATATCAGTCCTCTGTATGGCATCCGGATATTGACTGCATGTCTCTTTTTGACTCCTGATAGCCGCAAACATGGGGATAAAAACCCTGTGTGGCTTACCCTGGGGATCCGAGAGGTGCTCAAGGGTTGGGATAAGGGTCTGCAGAACATGTGCACAGGGGAGCGCAGGAAGCTGACTGTACCTCCATCGCTGGCATATGGCAAGGAAGGAAAAGGTAACACAAACTATGTGCAACACATACAGAAAAAACAAAACAAAACGTTCCACTGTAACATCTCTGTCACTTGGACATTTTTGTTGGTTTACAGGGAAAATTCCTCCAGGCAGCACCCTCATTTTTGACATTGAACTCATGGAGATTCGAAATGGGCCCAGGTCACACGAATCTTTCCGCGATATGGATCTAAATGATGACTGGAAGCTCTCCAGACTGGAGGTATCTGGCTAGCTAGCTTGCGATCTGTCTGCCTGGCCATCTATTTTGTCATTACTATTTTCTCTCCACACCTTTCAGGTAAAAGAGTACTTGAAGAAGGAATTTGAGAAACATGGCTACTCACCCAACGACACACATCATGAAGTTATGGTGGATGACATCTTCAAAAACGAGGATGAAGATAAAGATGGGTTTATATCTGCCAGGGAGTTCACCTACCAGCACGATGAACTGTAAAAGACTTTTTTTTTTTTATCAGTTTTTTAAAATAATATTTTCACACTATTTGAACTCCACTCTCATATTTTTGTGACTGAACTTGAAAATATCAGCTCGATGTCATGTTATTTTATATTAAAAGGACTTTTTAATTTATATTTCTATTGTACATACACTGAAAATGCCACCACAAATGCATTTAGGTCACTGTTCTGGATTCATTAAACTATTATTTTGAAAATAAAAAAAAACTTTGTTAATTTATCTTTACTACGTTTATAATTAATGCCCCGAAAAAGTATATTGTGACATAGCTGGAAGTAGCCATCAGGAAAATGGCACATTCTAGTCATAAAAGCATGATAATGGTAGGCTGTGGTGTTTAAACAAGGCTTTATTGTATTATTAAGAAAACAACCTGATCTGTTGATGCAAGGTATAGCCTATAATGTCTGAATGCCACAAAACAAAACAATCAACACTCATCAGACCAGGCAACGTTTTTCTAATCTTCTATCGTCCAATTTTTGTGAACCTATGCAAATTATAGCCTCAACTTCTCGTTTTCAGCTAACAGGAGTGGCACCTGGTGCGGTTTTCTGCTTCTGTAGACCATCTGCAATGAGGTTCAACTTGTTTTGCATTCAGTATTGGATTCATTTTGTATCTTGCACATACCTGGGTTGTAATAAGGGGTTATTTGAATTGTTTCGGGATTTCTATGAGCTCAAAGCAGTCTGTCCATTCTCACTCTGACTTCTGTTCTGTCATCAACAAGACATTTTCATCCAGGAAGCTGCCACTCACTGGATATTTTTATTTATTTGTTTGTTCAATAATCCTCTGTGAACCCTAAAGATGGCTGTGCAGGAAAATCTCAGTAAATCAGCAGTTTCTGAAATACTCAGGCCAGGCCATCTAGCGCCAAACCACGCTGTGTAAGAAGTAACTTAAATCACTTTTCTTCCTCCTTCTGATGCTCAGTTTGAACTTCAGCAGGTCGTGTTGAACATGTTGAAATTCTACCATGTGACTGGCCAATTAGATGTTTGTGTTAATGAGTAGGTGAACTGGTGTAGAGGCCCGTGAGTATGTCTGTATTTTCTTCTGTGTGTCTGTTCAGCAGTCAATAGAGGGCACTCTTGTCCTTCTTTTGTTTTCTTGAACGCTTGCAACTCTTTAATCTCTCCAAATAACAAAGCCAGCGTTCTCCCTGAGTTTCTATGTTGGCTGCCTAATTACCCAAATGAGAATGTAGCAGTACAGTCCCATATAGCACTGCTTACTGCCGAGAGAAAATCATCAGACAGTTGCAATGCAGTTTGAGCCACTTATAATGATGGATATAAATATTCCATGTGGTGAGGCTAAAATAATTTTCTCTTCATATTTTTCCAGTTCATTTATATTTACTAAGCTTTCAATAACTATCATGTTATATTAGTGGCATCCACAGTACTGATTTTCTTTCAGCGCTGAGGCCTAAAATGTGTTTTAGTGTTTCTTCAATCCCAAGTATACAACAGCACTTATCAGTGTATATTTAATCATATATACACAAAATCCGGCTGTCATTAAGAAGCAGACAGTAAGTGCGGCCACTGTTACTAAACTAGTTAACTTGACAGTGTGGCCTGGATATGATGGTGGGTATGGAGTATCACAGTATGGAACACGGCATTTGCAGGATATTTAAGCCATACAGGATGTTGAGCAGAAGTTTAGTTTAGGGATGATTCAGCAGGCTGGTAATATTAAGTTGCAATCTGTTATGCAGCAGAACAATGCTTCACAGATGAAAGAAGTCACTAATTATTGTCAGTGCTGTCATTTTGGCTTAGCACTGATCAAATCGGCATATATCTTGTCAGTAAATCTAAGCTTCAACGGCTCCAGAAGTTATCTGATGATACTGTGCAGAAAGCTTTCCAGGATGCATGAATAAAGCGCAAGTAATTTACGCCACAATTTTTTAGATGTTTATAACCAATCGCTTAATAATCTTACAAATAATGACCTAGATAAACTGTGATGGATTAACGATATATTTTTATAGCAATCATTTCCTGCTAAAATGTAGTTCCAGTTAAATAAAATGCTGCCATGAACCAGGGATATGCTCTGAAGCCAGAGAGAGAATTTAAGCAACCAAACAGGAAGTGAACACTGTGGTGCAACTATGTCCTTTCTCACAAAGAGAACGACTGTTTTTTCCCCCTCACTGCAGAAAAATTCCACCCTGCTGAACACACCTACAGGTAAAAGTGGATCAGTGGGAGGGTTATGTAGCAAGAATGAGGTTAAATGTTAAGACACTGTAGCGTTACTGGTTAACCGAGATTTTTTTTTTAAAAAAAGCTCTTCCAATCACTGCGCTTCAGGATATAAGCAATCATCACTAGCAACAGGGCTGGGCCTTCACTCTGCCTGAACCACTTCTACTGCAACTTACTGAAGTGCAGACTATCCCTATAAAACACAAAACTGCAGCAGCTCACCCCATTTCAAACTCAAGCTTTAAAACCTTTAATAAATCATCATCATTTCATAAATTACATTATCAACTGTCACAAAAATACAATTTGATCAAATGGATTTGTAGAAAGGATTCAATCGAACCAAGTGTGAAAGAAACACGCCCGGTACAGCTTTAGTATGACAGTTAAGCAAACTGCAACTCAAGCTGCACAGAGCAATGTTACTGGCAATAAAAAAGAAGAAGAAAAAAAAACAGATCATTATTGAAAATACTCCAAATTACAGCATGAAATACTGAAACACTGCAACATGAGCAACCGGCATGTATACAGAGGAGCTCTGCTCATCTGTTGCAGTCTTCAATAGGACATGAATAAATGACCAGTGTTTAATCCACATGTGTATTCCTCACATAACACTGAATACACTGAAAGTCGAAATGGTGCACCCACGCACGTTTGCTTTTTCTGACAGTACTCTTCTTTCGAGGACCGTTTTTGCATCGACACAAACAAGTCCACAAACAACCGGCCCCCGACAGAATATATTATTTGTGACAAAGAACAATGCAGAAACACAAAAATAAACATCTGTACAAAATAAATCTATACACACGTTGCAAAAAAGTGCTTTATGAGCGCCCAATTGTCTCATTTCTTATTATTTCTCTTTGTTTGTACACAGAGTCAAAATATCGATCATTGGATGACCTGATTTTATGTACAATGACAGGATCTGCATTGTTTTATCCCATTTTTAAACCAGCATTCTCGCAAACAGTACAACATATGCACACGTCATGTTAGAAACATTAACTTGGCTGATCTGTGAGGCTTAGTTTACACAGCTTTCACTGACTGACAATGTGCCCAGAGCAGATTTCACACAGCACTGTCATTATGACTGAGTCTACACCAGGTAGTGACAGTCTTCAAATTAAACAGAGGAGGGAACTGCACTGTAGGTAGTTAGAAACACAGGATCCTTTCCTAATATCTAAATGATGGTCTTGGCTGAGCGTAGAGACCCGAAACTTACAGTAACAAGACGATGTCAACACTAAAACCGACAAAGTGAAACTGTCATGCGACAATGAATTCAGACTCTTCACTAGAATTAAGGTGGCTTGAATTTCCTCTGATAGAATAAATAGTTGTCCTTCTCTTCTTTTGTAATGGGCGGACGCCTCGCTCCTTAGAATAATACATCTTCATGCTCTATTATAAGCTGCACCACTAGCTTCTGCTGCCTCATGTCATTCAGGGTTGTCAAGGCGTTCTGCTCCGGCGGCTGCATAAGAGTTGGACCGAAGACAATCCCCAGGTTTTCAGCATTCATTAAGTTGTACTTTTCAAACATTGTCACCCTGTAAAATAAGAAAAAAAAAAATCAAGTTTGCACAGGGAACAGATTTATGAAGCATCCAGACAAGTGTTGTTTTGACATGTTTTTATTTTGAGCCATGTGTTCATTCAGTGTCTCCAGCCAGGGCACATGAACCTTGTGGGAGGAGGGGTTCCTGCAGTAGCTAGGAAGCTAGTGGACAGATTAGCTTGATGAAAAAAAAAAGTCTGAATCTTAGGCAGACACTGTAGTTTTCAACAAATCTTTATAAACTTATGTAAATAGTGCATTTACTGGAGACTATTTTCAGTTGCAGGTTAATACACAGTTTGTTCTGTGGAGCATCTTTACAGGTATGTAGGATTGACTCAAAACAACCTACAGTGCCCATATTCATGGTTACGAAGAAACCCAGTGTCATCCAATCACAGCTTGTCTTTTTGTCAGTTTTGCAACAGCATAACTGATTAGTGGGCGAAGTTACCTCTTGAGGTGAGCCATCAGGTAGCGTAAGGTCTCATAGTGGGCCGGAGGGAGCTGCAGCAAACCTTCGTGAATGGCCTCCAGTCGGGATTCAGCATTTGGAAGTTCTGCATCACATTAGTAAAATGATTAGTATCAGAGCCCTGCAGAGAAGTACTAACACAGTAACGGTGCGGAATAGCAAAAGCAAAGCACTCATACTTGCAGCTTGAATAAATTTGGAGTACAAGTCAAATGTAATGACTGGAATGGGGAGGTCTCTAAAGTAAAGCTTCAAAGCACCAGCAATTATGTTAATGTCTGCATAGGCACTGGCACTGATGTCAGCCTTCTCGCCATCTGTTGACACAAAACAGAAAATATATGACTAAGATGCCGTTTTGTATTTGTCCAAAATACAAAATCATTGCTGTAGGTTTCCTTTGCCATCTCCAAAATAAAATACAGCACTGTATCACGCTCCTCTGCAGCTGAAACACTTTACTCAAAGGTTCGAACCTCTGAACTAAAACCCAGAGCATAGAGCAAAGGAATTCACTGTCAACAAACCTCGATCAAAAGCAAGCCTCACATCCTCAATGTGCTCGGAGAAGCCAGACACCCTGTAGAGACCTTCGGATTTCATACCTGCAAGAGAAAATTGGAAGGTTTGTGTCTGTTTCTTTGTCAGAAAAACATAAAAATGAATCAAAGAAAATGCAGGCGTCTTTTGTACAAAAAGGGATCAATGGCATTTCTAAACATTACAAACGAGTAAAGGAATAGAAATAACTGTGTATTCTACTTTCCTTTACCAGTAATAAGTGATGGATCTACCTCTGAGTTCTATTTCTCGAATACACATGTCCACCACCATGGGCCGCGTTGCGTTGTGAGCTTTGACAAGTGTCGTGAGGTCACAGCTAAACACTTTCTTTATCCTGCGCAGGTCCGGCTGGCAGTCGCTGGGAACAAGCTTGGAGCACTGTTTGTGTACATTCAGCCCACAGTCTAGCAGAGCAAAAGTGAGATAAAAGAGAGAGAGAGAGAGAGAGAGAGACGATAACACAACCATCATCCCAGGCTTCAGAAAGCAGTTTGAAAAGGTTTCCCAGAGTCAGTGATAAACTGCACTGTCAGACAGTGCAGCTGCTGTTAAGCTGTCTCGGTGTACTGCGCCAACGGTGGATATCAGCGGACAAGGCAGCACTGGCGGGGGGCTCTTGTTGTAGTTTCGGTCACGTGGATTGTGCTGGACAGCTGGCAAAAGCAGTGTGTGTAAAAAGTAATGCCTGCTTGTGTGGCAGCACAGCTTGAAATAAAGGTTTTTGAAGGAGTGGTACTCATAGACCAGGCGGCGTGGGGGTGTGGGGGAGGTTGGGGGATGTTACTCTGAAATCGTTCATCACAAACTTGTTTGTAACCGCCCGAGCAGCGTTAACGCCGGTCGGCTGATTGGGGTCCTCGTTCTCAGTCAGTGTTGGAGGAGATAAGCAGAGAACTGAGGGACAGAGAGAGAGACAAAGAAGTCTCTCCTGCTTCCCATAGCACATGAGGTGTCTGATGATACCGCCGTTTGCCTCTGGCTTATCAGCATGGCAAATGTCTAAACAACAAACTCTCTGTTTAGGGAGAGAGCAACAGAGTCCACAAGAGCGCACATCAGCCCCAGGATTGCATCTGTGCAAGAAAACAACCCCGTGGAGGCCCTGAAAACCTGCAGTTATGCTGCTATATTTGGACAACAGCGACACCGCGTTTGGCCTGTGTTTGACCCGAGTTTTATATGTCATAGGTTATCTGTAGAATTTACTGTTGACATAACCTACATTTGGATATAAATTCTATCAGCATGAATTCGTTTGGACAGTGGCAGTTATTAAGCAGCTACGGAGTGCTGTGGAATAACATTTATTAGAATTATTTGGTGGGAGTGGTACAAAATATTAGTGAGTGGAGTGCTCAGAAGGAGTGATAACAGTTAAAGCTGTGATTCTATAAAGATGTCTGTTCCTCACTGTGTTTAAATGTCTTTTGATGAGTCAGCAACAGGACGATGTCATCTTGTTTGCCACAGATGTAACAGGGAAAATACATAACACCACCACCACCACCACCACCACCACGCTAAATAACTGAAACATCCGTGACAAGACGCAGATTTTATAATGCCTCGTGTAATCCGACTTACGGGACAGGATATTTTCAAACAGTCTACCACATGCAACATTTTATGTTGAAGTGCGTAGAGTACCTGAGCAGCGGACTCCCTGTGCAATGAGGCCCCACATGAAGTTAGCACAGTATTCGCACCAGTGCGGCCCTCGAAAGGTATGTACCTGGGAAGACACACACACACACACACACACACACACACACACACACACACACAAGTCAATGACCAGTTCACACAGGAGACCTCTCCACCTTTGATGCGCTGGATTACACTGTGATGCCAAGCCATACTGGATGGAACTCTGCACCAAATGAGCGCATTTGTATACACGAGGCAGATTAAAGGATTTACTACAGCGCGTCTGGCATCTGTCCTGAGCAATCGGATACATGCGGGGAAGCACAGAGGCAAGCCTGAAAGTCAAAATAACAGATGTACGCCTATGGTAAGAACAAGGATAAGGTGGCAAATGGAGTTACACTGATGTGCACTTGAACACACCTTCATTGTTACTTTGAATAGGTAGGAGTGGATTAATGAGTGCAGAGGGCACATGGCAGGTGGTGAGTGGATAGTTTTTGTTCGGTTTTCAAAGACAAAGCAAACAAAAAGCTGGGGATCACTGTAGCTCACCTCTTAACTGAAACCCAAGACACCACTGCAAGAATTTTAAGGTGCCCAGAGGCAAGTATGTCCAAGTTCTCCTTTGTGTATTAAGAGAGCCATAACTCTTGCACTTGCACGCAACTCTAACACTTTTTTTTTTTAGAAAATCAGAAGCTTAAAACAAAAACAGATCTAAGAGCTTTTAAATCAATGCTAATCAATGTGTTCTGTTGTTAATGGGTTGTGGTATCCATTAGTTCCCCTCAATGCATATGGGTGTCAGCTGCATGTGTTCTCATCAAAACAGCAACACACACACACACACACACACACACACACACACACACACACACACACACACACACACACACACACACACACAGAGTTTACTGCCTTCTGTGGCC
>NW_024582481.1:1011141-1039836 GCF_018398535.1 Haplochromis burtoni
CACACACACTCACACACACACACACACAGTGGTCTGTGATCCAAACACATCTGCGGATCTGGAGATGCATCTCGCTAAAGAGTTGCTTAACCAAAGGAAAAACAAAAGTGAGCTACTACAAAATAAATGAATAGTCATTTAGGAGAAATGTTAACAATGTTGTCAGCAGCTGACACTTTGACTCATTTCATTCCTTGTGTCTAAGAAGAAATTGCTCACCTTGAAGTTGTGGATCTTTTCATAGGAGCACTGCTTCTCCGGCGTATCTTTCAAGGCACTCCGTCGCACCAGAGGTGAAGAGATCTGAGGACAAGAGGCCAACAGTTTAATAGGCTTCCACAGGAGAGTCCCCTTGCTCCCCAGCTTGACTCCCAGAGCCAAAGCCAGCAGCTCCTGGCGCTTCCTCTCCTGTCTCTTAGCCTTGTGGGTAATCAGCTCGGCTGCTAAACCTATGTTTTCTTCAGCTTCCATGCTTGACTGATCGGGCTCCCAGAGACTCTCCAATTCCTCTGAGGGAAGGTGTGAAGGGGATCCGTGAGTGCTGTGCAGCAAACGCTGTCGGCAACTGTCCAAAGCAGAGGCAGCAGCTACACTCCACTCCCCTGTGACCCAGGAGGGCGACTGATGACAGCCAGCGCAGCCTCGACTCTGCATCTGATCTGAATCCAGTGGCAGCAGTAAGCAAGAGCAGCAGTGGGAAGAGGACTGGTAGTGGGCGGCCTGAAGGCAGGAGTGTGCCTTGCACAATGGTCCTCTTTCACACACCCAGAAAGAGGGAGAGAAAGAGAGAGGGAGGAAAAGGGAGAGAGCGAGAGATAGAGCAGGGTCCTAGATGGGCAGGGGCTAGAAGGTTGAGAGTGAGGGCAGCCGGGTGCTGTCAGGACCACTTCACACAGCTCAACAGCTCTCTAAAGCAGGATCAATAGTGCAGACGCCCTCTTTATAGCACTGAGCACACTCCCATTAGCACAGTGCCTTCCGGACACACTCCACTTCACTTAACTGCAGATAATACTTCACTGCCAGCAGCTCTCACTCAGCACTGGATCCTTTAAACAGGTCACTCGCCTGCTCAGAGACAGACCCAAGATTGTCAGCCTTGTCAGAGCTGAGGCTGTGTTGTCATAACTCAAACAGATCTTGACCTCTAGCCGTGTCTGTCAGCTGGTGGAATTCCCCACACAGCAATCCAAACTAGATCTTCCAGACACCCGGACTGCACTGCCCCGACTATACTGCCCTGACTACTCCAGTCTGTGACAATCACTTGTGTCAGAAGACCAGCAGAGCTAGACCATTAACTGGTATTCACAGGGATTACTGTAATAATCCTTACACAGGGAATAATCCAGGAGTGCCCAAATCCAAGCAAAATCCCATAGGAAGCTCATTTGCAGGTCTGCAGCAGCGTCTTTTTTGCCGGCGGGGGGTTGTTGCCATGTTCATGCTGAATTTGTCCCCATTAGCTGTGCTTGTTATTAGCCAGTAAACAGCACCACGAGACTTGCTTCCAATTGTCACAATTTCTAAAACGAGGTATTGCACACAAACGACACATCACACGACATTCCGAATAAACATCAGCAAGACTTCATGTCCAGCAGCTTCCAGGTTACAAAACAGATCAGTCCATCTATTGGATGACATCATTAAAAAAGTGATTTATTAAGCTACTGCAAAGGTCGGAAAGCCTGTAGGCACTGGATTTGTGAGATAAAGAGCTGGTGCAAAAGCAGAGTGGCGAGGCAGAGAGCAAAAGACCCAAAGGGTAACTGCAAAACTGAGATAAAATGAAGCTAGGCTGACAGACAGAGAAGCACAAGGGAGGGGGAAGGCAGTGGACATGTTGTGTACCAGCTTTTTCCTTTATGTCTCTGATATCTGTTGGGTAAACTAGGCCTTAGCTGTAAGAGGGACAAGACAGGTGAAGAAATTTGTCACTGTGACAAGCATTCTTTCAAACCTACGCATACCATACGGTACAATTTAACTCTGCAGCTAAGTCTGTATAGACAGATGAGGAATAGACCACTCTGTGATATTTTAGCCGCGCAGAGGGGAGGAGAGGAGAGGCAGGGGAAGGGAGGGGGAGACAAGGGTTGTGCTCTTTGTCTGCAGGCAGATGGCTTCTTGTCTCTTAAAGAAGAGCTTGGAAGAAAGGACACAAAAGGTGGTCCCACAACAAGCTCTGCATTCTTTTCAGCAGTTTGGCTCTTTTATTCCCCTCAGGACTTTTGTGAGAATGCAGCTGAGTGAACTCAGTTATGATTGGAGTTGTAGGAAAACAGCACAGTGGACACTGGCACAGTGAGACAAAGGAGACTAAAACAAAACTGCTCTAACAAATGGAAAAATAGGCATACTGTGAAGGACACAGTATTGAAAGATACTGAAAATGGAGGAAACTGTCACTTTTGTCTGGGCTAGGACCACCGAACATGCATCTATCACACTCTGGAAAAGTACCACATAAAAATACTGTTTAAGTAGCGTTTTGGCATTTTGCAACTAAAGAGACATAAATAGTTGTTTTTGCATTTTTTTTTTATAGCAGAGCAAACAGGTAATTATCCTAAAACACAAACAAATAAACAAAAAAAAACAAAAAACAAAAAAAATCTTTCTTGGGCACGCACGCAGGGCAGCTTGTTGAGAGCGCCACTGAGATTAAACCAGTGTGGTGAGCATCAGGAGCAATGTGGCTTTAGAGAGGCTTTAGTCACTGAGTAAATTCCTGCACACGCAAGGAATCCTGATGGCTCACTCAAGTGCCCCCTTTCACCTTGTGAGAGGGTTTTAATTACACAAGCATTCACAGTTACGGTATTACATAGGTGTCAACCCGACACCGAGTAAACACGCGTGAATTTTGAGTGTACAGTGAAGCTTCTGTGGCTGTTAAAGGCCTCGGGGTGGAGCTGTGTAATTGGTAAACACAAAGTTTAAAAGCAACCACAGATTCAAGCCATCGGGTCAGGTCTCTGCTTCTCAGACGCGGAATATTTGAGCCGACAGAAGACAGTCTCTCTGTGAGAAGAGACTGGCAGGTGGTTTTCAAACGGTGCCTGACAAAGTCTGCCATTATCACAGCTGTCACCGGCTGAGATACTTGGCAGGAGGAATGCATAGTCAGTTTTTCAAAGACACACAGATAGCTGAAAATCTGACATTTAGCTAGAGACATGCTCCAGTTTTACTTGCCAAATGGGATGCTTATTACAGAATGCAGTCCACAGTCATTCAAACCTAAAAATCAGGCTGTGGATCGAACACACGAGGGACACTTTTCAATGAAGCGCTGCCTTTCATGCAGATGCAGACGTGTCTGCACGTCTTAGAGGAGTTCTCGGTGTAGCCGTATCTGTCAAAGTTTATTTAAAACAGCAATAAGTCAATGGACTACTCGCTGACCAGCAGCCAATGCTTGCATTAATGCTCTCGCGTTACAGAAATCGAACTCAAGACTGATGATGTTAACACAGCAATGATGGTCCTCCTGACAGGCTGCCATCTGCCTGTTGCTGAGTGATGAACTAGAAGCTGACATTTTCAAGACAAAATATCCCAGAATAAATCAAAGCTGAGAGACACATTAACGATACAGCTCACGCGCTCACAGCAAAACAGCAAGCAATATAAAAATAGTAAATAAATGTAAAAATTAAAGCTCGGCTGTGACTCTGACTGCCATCACCTCTTAAAAAAGGCACAAGAACTAAGTTCAGATTGCCACCTAGTGGAAGGACACTTTTAAAAAACATGAAGAAGGCAGACATTCCTCATCCTGATTAAGAAATCATTTACAGACCTTAATCTGACATCAGCTTGCGAGTGCCAACGAATACAATGTGAAACCTGTCTCACCCAAGATCAACGTGTCTGATATGGATGGCAGGCCGAGCAAAGTCCCAGTCCCCTTGGTCATCATTACCTTTCAGTGAAGGCAATGAAGCATGGCAGCAGTGAACACACCCAGAGGCAGCAAGGATAATGTACGTCTCACTCACAGGACAAAGTGTCCTCTCAGGAATGCTCTCGTTCTACAGGAAATGTACTGGAAATGTTAAGTAGTATGGAACTGGATCAAAACCCCAGTATTTACCCAGTGCTGGTGATAAATACCAGCTACTGTAATCTGCAACCCGTTAAATCTTTGCAATAATGCTGGCTTGTTGTGGATGTTTTGAAAGATTATGGGCAGCCAAATAATTTGGATGAAAAAAATAAAAAGTGAAAACAAGTCTGTTTGTTATTTACTATACTTCTTTAGTATTTTATACCATTTGGATGCAGAATTGTGAACAATATAATGGAGAAGTTTTCTTTTGCACCGCTCCCTTCCTGTTGGAATATTACCCAAGCCAAGAGTCAATAATTAGCTTGCTTAGGTCAATCCACAGAAGCAAAATTCAAAGAAAATCTAATTACAGTTACCGCATGTACCACATCCACAAAATGCAAAAATCTGCAGCACAAAACAAAGAAATATTTGGCAGGACCACCCTCAGCACAAATTCCCCCAGTTAAACATTGTTTTTGAAGGTATTTTGTAGAGCTCAGTTCAGCTTTGGGGAACTTCTAAGAAGTTTCTGACTCTTCGTGTAATTCCAGATGTTTTGATTAAGGGATGCGGAGCTACACAGTTTGTTGTAGGATTTCTTATTCTTCTTGTCACTCAGATTCTTTCCGAGTCTGAATGCCCACAGTTTCTGAATGACTCAGAGACCCTGATAGTGTTTTAGGATCAGAATCTCACACATACACACTTCTATTTACTCTACATGGTATATACTTGTTACAAACTGGATGAGCGCAGTACACCACCCAGTCATAAAACCCACCTTTTCATCTCTCTGGAAGGTGACCCTGCGTGGTTCTGTGCGTCCACGGCTCAGTCTGTGCACCATTTTGTCCTTGAGCAGCGACGTGTAACCAAGATGCTCGTAGATGGGGTTAGTGGTCATTTTGGCGATGTACTCTGCTGCCTTGGTCTCGATGTAAAGAGTGATGAGGGCGTCCGTCACAAGGTCGTGGACCGACTCAAACCGCTTCTCCCCGACAAAGTGCTTCCCATCGTAAAACAATCGGTAGTTGAGGGTCTGGTGTCCAAACCTGGATGGAGAATGAGGATGTAGTCGGTAGATACGTTTTAGAGGTTGAGCAGGTGAGTAAAAGCGATCAAAGTGGAGACTCGGTGAGTGTTGGGATGCTGGTAGAGCCGACCTCTCAGGGATTCGGTGCTGCATATTGATGGATTTGTTACCTTAAGGCCAAGGTGCATGTCCCTGGCTGTCTTTGGCTCTCCCTGATGAGGTAAGCACCCTCTGTTCCCACCAGCAGCTCATCAGCATAATCTCGAGAGATCACGCCATGAAATCTATTTTTAAAAAAAACGTATATAAGTCCTGCAATGTGATTTCCTCCTCACTCAGTTTTACATATTGAAAGCTGATCAAAAGACAAACAAATAGATACATATCCACACCCACTTATAATCTACAACTGAAGACCATTCACTGTGCGTCGCGGGGGGAAAACAACATAGAAATGATGAAAGAAATTCAGTTACACTCACTCTCTGCCATAGTATTTGGGTCTGCTCTCCATCTGTAAACCAGAAGAAGAAATATTGGCTGCAGCAATATAACATGAAAGCTCAATCAAATAGCTTTGTAAATTGTTCTTACAGCCTGTGTGAAAGATAAAAGGCCCAACACCACAGCACAGATTACCATCTGTACCCCCGTGTCTATTCACAGCTACCAAAGCCACAAATTCAGCTCACACACTGTGGAGATGAATTGGAGGCAAAGCACTAAAACAGCTGGTGATAGATGGCCAGCTGCAAAAATTTATATTAAGCCTGTTAGTGTCTATGTATTACAAGTCTACCAAGAGATATGGCTAAACCTATTTTTAATCTTGAATGTAAATATAACCACAGATATCGCTATAGTGATCGCCTGCAATAACACAAGAGGGGTTTTTTTCATGTCATAGATTTGAGCTTTTATAGCACTGCCACGGTGAATCATGACTTCTTTTTTCTTCCTCTTTCCTGGCCTTCTTTCTGTAATCTTTTATAGATAATAGCTATGACGATATTGGATTTGGTAATATGTCAAACATCATTTTGTAGTGAATTACTGGACAACTACTTATCTAGTAATAGCAGCCCACAGGCTTCTCTTAGCTCATCAAAGTGTGGCAAGACTCAAAATAGGATGAGACACGCATCATTTCTGTATGCTTATACAATAGAAAATTCACAGATCTTTCTGCGAGGGAAGTAAAAAGTAGAGCAACTTGCTCCATGAGCTTTCCTGACATAACTGAAGGGATCGAATCTGCAGTCTCCTTCGAAAGCGCCCCTGATCTTGAATTTCTCTTCTACACTTGTAACACATCTTGATGTTTCTTATAGGATAAAATGTGCAATTGTAGCTGCACTATAGGTGATGGCAGCACTTCAGACGGCCCTTTCATTCACGGGATTGAGAGAACAATCAAACCCTGTGCAAGCTAAGACGACATAGTAATTGATTTGGAAATATCATTAAATTTTGCCTTAAAAAGTCCCTGAAAAAATGCTCCTAAACAAACTTTAAGGAAAGGAGCGTCACCTATTTAATTTTTTATTTTGCAGTTTAAATGGTTACACTTTGGGTGCGGGAGGTCCAACAAGCAGCTCCCCGCAGGTTACCGAGTGGTCTGGCTCCCAGCTGCCAGACTCGATCACTTGTCAGCGAATGTGTTCCACGGGAAAAACCTGAGCGTGAAAACTGAGCAGTGGTGTACATGTAGCGTGGTAGACTGACTCATGAAGAGAAAGACACTCAGAAATAATAAATTCGAATTTGATGGTGTCGATAACTGTGTCAGTTAGCTCCAGCGCCTGACCATATGGTCGATTGTTATATCGGACATTTGGCAGCAATAAACAAACAATGAATACAATCACAGATGGGATTCATGCTTTGCTTGTATTCTGGCTTAGTTTCGCATCAGAACGTTTATTGTTGCTTCGCTGCTGCTGTGCGTTGGAAATTTTAAACCATACAAATGCAAGCCTACGTGAATTATCTGAGCAATCAAGCAGTTTCAGAAATTTGGACTTTTTCTTAATTTAAATGCATTGAATTTGTTTATCATTTATCACTGAGGTAAGAATTGTTTTTCACATTTACAGTGACAAAAATATGATTATGATCCTTTCAGCATCTATGCAGTTGTTCACAAAGCTGCACATACCTCCTGAGGACATGTGATCCTCTTTGGTCTTGGGGCTTCCTGCTGTAGCTGGTACACTGTTAGAGAAACATGCATATTAATGAAGGCTCCATGTTTTCCACCAAATAGAAGTGTGGTTAATACACAGTTAAGAGGAAGGAAATAAAGTGTGCTGTGCAGCATTTACACAAAGGACAACAGCTATGAGTAAAGCCATATTTCCACTTAATAGGCTGCAGCCTGTGGAAGAAGCTTCTAACCGCTGCTCAGAGAGCAGAAGTAACAGGTACATAAGGAGCCATTAGCTTTTGTGTGCAGTGCTTAGCAGTGAGTGTTTTACAGGGCCATATATCTGAAATCCATTTGCGTGAATTAGGACCTGTTTACCTAACGTGCACTTATAACTCCATAGATTGCTTTCAACTTTGAAACACAAAGACACTTTTACACACGTGGTGCAAGTGCAAGCCTATTATTAGCATTAGTAGTGAAACGGGGGAAAAAAATGGAAATGAGAGATTTGTGGCGGGGATTTAATGAGCACAAACATCTCAGCCGCCTCCCAGAAATAGCACGTTCAATTAGCTGTTTAAAAAAAAAGTGAGCAGCCAAAACAGAGAATCAGAATCAGTAGCTAACCATGATTTTTTTATGAGTCTAGAAGTGCACTTTCCCTTTTACCAAAGCAAACTTCACAAAATCGCCAACAAACAAATGAAACAAACAAAAATGTTTCCTGTTTTAATGCTCTCAGTCCCATCGTTTGGCAGCCTTGTGTGTGGATGACGGCTCCACTCCAGTGTCCTCACTACTGGCAAGCAGTGCTAAAGAAAGTGCTGTGTGAGGCTGAGCTAAGTCTTCACCGCAGCAGATTCTCCAGGCAGGGGGAAGGCTCTCCTGACTGTGAAATTTCATGTTTTGTCAGGCTGACTTAAGCCAACCAGCAAGATCTGGACATCATCCATTCCCAAGACAGAGGGAATCCAAAAATACCTCAACATAGGACGAGAGGAGTCAGACGGGAGCAGCATTAATGTAAAATTACGCAGACTAGACATTTAATTACAGGGGAAGTTATTTTAAAAAGCTATAAATTGTAATTAGTTAAGCAAAATGTAGGACAGACATTTTCCCCAGCAGAGACGATTTCAGCTCAGCTTCAATCAGTGCGTTTACCTCTATTCTGACGAGCCAACCCGTTTCCTCCCACATGGTAAAAACACTGCATAATGAAGTGGGCGTTCTGAGGACCCCGTTTTAAATGAGGCTCTTTAGCAGGTAGAAAATCCTATTTTCCTAGCTGCTGGTAACCTATTTTACTCAGAGATCAGGAATTGGCTGCTTTGCATTTGCGCTTGTGTGAATGAATTCAGTGGGCGAGTGTGTTCTCAGTGTGTGCCTTTAAAGCGTGTGTGCGTGGCCTTTTGGAACCTGCAGTGCATCTAATTTTGTTATGCTAAACCAAACCTAATTCTTCAAAGGACAGAAAACATTTCTGTGTGAAATGTGGAGCAGGAAAAAAAAAGGTGAAGCACACCAAAGGCAAAGTTAGGTGAAAGCACTGCTAATCAGTGTATAAAGGGAATTAATTACTCACAATAAGACTTCCATATGGGTGGCTGATAATCCTCAGGGTCTGCAAAACACAAAAATACAAAAACAGGCTTTTGTCACAAACTCATGATTGTGTTAATAAACTCTCCTGTTTTCTCTCATTACAAAAACTCCACTTCTAGCTTTTTCCCAGTGGGATGAGTGTGCGCCCTTTACCACTGTTATGTCACTGTTGTTTATCTCTCCGCTATAATTATGCATATGGATTCATGCTGCGCAGCTGCCTCTTGAGACGCACCAGTGAATACAATTCTAATCAGCGTCTGCGCTTCAAGGACAGTCGGTACGGGCTGATGTCCGCTTGCTAAACATTGTGTCGGCACGCACCTGATCTATATTAACAACCACCAAGGTCCCCGACAGCACCCATCTGCCCTGCGGTGAGACTACAAACACGCCAATCAAAATTAGCAGAAGTAAATACAATTTGAATCTTGCTACACACAGCAAGACATCCCCGTGGGAAATGTGGTGGCTGAGATATGATTATGTGATTATGGAGCACGATGTTATATTAGCTCAGGAAACGTTTCAGAGAAGGTGGAGTAAATTCTCTGCAGCAAGTCAGAGTTTACTCCTACTGAGAAAAGAAATGACTTGTAATACTCTGAGAAAACGTCACCGAATGAATTAAAATGTGGCCAAAGGTAAGTCATAAAAAATTTAAAAAAAACACGTTGACATCATAAGAATCATAAGAATGGCTAATATACATCGTCAGGTTTTCTTTTACTGTACAGCAAAAAGGGAAATCACACTACAGCACTGTAGGCGTTACACTATAGTACTGTATATATTTTCAGTTTTCCTGATATAGTCTCCATAAACAGTTTCATACATTAAAACTTAATACATTTGTGCAAAATCCATTTTTGGAGTGTTTGGTTTTGTTTTTTGCACAGCAACTTGTTACTTGTACACATCAGTTTCATGATGTAGAAACTGATTTGTCAATATTAATATCCCTTTGTTGTTTTTGACTGTGTTTGCAGAGCAGTCTGGCAAGATCCCAAACAAATCAGCGCTCCTGGCGAGGACTTTTAGGTCGTGTCAAGCTTCAACCTTCAACCTTCAAACTCAAACGTTTGTTTGTTTTTTTTAATCGTGTTACAAGGTTGTAATTACAAAAACCTGAAGATTTTCACGATCTATTAAATTGCAGTCAGTTAAAACATGCTAATTTGACACCAGTTACAGCTAAAAATCTCATAAGAATTAGATTTTCTTCCCTTAGAAGAAACAATTAATTGCATGTTTGAAAATTACTGAATGCCTGGTATGCTCAGCATGCACACTGTGACACTGACTCAGTCATACAATATCAGTCCTGGTGGCCTATCGCTATCACATAGGCAGATTAGACTTCCAAATGCAGAAAATAGCCAGCAATGTCACTCCCAGTGCCAGAGAGAGAGAGATTTACCCAACTGCGCCCAGATGATACATGTAAAGCATTCCTTTGTACTCATCAGCAAATCCGCACCACACCCCTCTGGCGAGGAAGGAAAGTAATAAAACACACCTCATATGGGGATGGGAATCAGATAATGAAAACCAGTGAGCACTTGCTGGATATGGCCACCGAGGTCCAGGCAGCTAAACTGAAAATCATTAGTCATATGAAGTGCATCTGTGTTAAAACTGTTCCACTAACATCTCTATGTTCCTCTTTGATTTTTTTTGTGTCTGACAGCACTTGAAGAGCAGACAGTCAGGGCGCTTCCTTCCTGCTGGCTTCTCTGCGAGCGGTGGCAGCATGAGTTTGACTGGAGGCTGGTTGCAGTATTTTCAAATAAAATAAAAAGCTCATCATTGCGGCACATCACTGTGCAAAGAGCTCTGTTTATTACAGGGCACAAACAAGACAGGTGCACACAATTAACAGCTGAATATGTAAATGACAAAAAGAAAAGGCAAACAAGCCCGACCCCGATAAATTTTGTTGCTGAAGCCCTTCACAGAGCGTCTGCCTTCCAACACTACCAAATAACCTTCGGGCTCCATTTGCCGATGCGCGGCTAAGCTGCCTTGGAAAATGTATTGTTCAACACTGACGCTTTGTCACTGTGTACTGCACTGGCAACAGCCTGAAAGATTTATTCCACTGCAGCTTATTTAAAGAATGTGATTTCATCTGGTGGGCTGCCAAATATTCTCTTTTCAATCTAATTCTTAATAATGACGAATGGCATTTCGGCCTGGAATTGAGCAGCAGCTTTGGCTACAAAAGAGGGAGCGCGTAAGTGTTGGTTCAGATGCAAACACTGGCAGACACTTGCCCAAATATACACATATGTGCAAATACCTACCTACCCACCCACCCACCCACACACACACACACACACACACACACACACACACACACACACAGAACATCAAAAAGAATTTCCAAGTGGCTCAGAGTTTGTGTGGCGTCTCTCTGACGATGATCAGGGAGAATTTTAAAATTCTGAAGCAGCCAGAGGGCTCTTCCCCCCCGAAGAAACAGCTATTAATTGCGTTGCCCTCCATTACTCACCAAGTCAGAAGCATTCAATAAAATAATTACCAGCGGGTGTTTGCTTCGATGACAAAGAGAATTTGCGATGAATAAAGATCAAGCTAAGAGTTTTATCCCCCGAGATACCGTCCGCTCTACTGTCTGTGCAAAATGCAAAAGAAATATTCCGCTTCAGCGCCTAAAACAATGACTTGTGTTGATGTACACTGAACGCATGGCTGACAACAGCAACTTTGGAGTATTTTAAGACAGGATTTCTGTGCACAATCCTCACTGCTGTTGTCAACAGTGAAGGTGACACAGAAACTACAATTACAAGGAGAAATGAGACCAATACCTGACCATCTGATGGGATGTTTCCCAACATGCAATGCAATGCTGCATATCTGGGGGCGTATCTGCAGAGGTAATATGGAGCCAGTAATTTCACTGGAAACTGGGACCCACTGTCACTGTATCGTACGTGCAGATGTCTTTAAATCTGATTTGTGCAGTCCTTTTTACAGCTTATAGTCAGCTCCCAAAATTTGTGGGACACCACTACAGTGGATTTTAAATCAAGCAATTGATATGTGACTGAAGTGCAGACTTTCAGTTTTAATTCAAGGATTTCTTTCCTTCATTAACTGGTTAAGAATTACAGTCATTTTGTTTTTATTCAGTCCCCCATTTTTCAGAGGCTCAACTGAAACTGGACAAATTAAAACAATTTTGAATATAAGGATTCTTTTAATCACTTGAATGAAAATCCTTTGCAGTCATTGATTGCCTAAAGTCTGGAACCAATAGACATCACCAAATGCTATCGTTCCTCCCTTGAGATGCTCCACCAGGCCTTTACTGCATCATCTTCAGTTGCTGCTTGTTTGTAGGTCTTTCTACTTTCAGATTTGTCTTCAGCGATTGAAATGCATGCTCTATCGGGTTGAGATCAGGTGATCGACTTGTTCATTGAAGAATATCCCATTTCTCTACCATAAGAAACTCTACTGCTTTTACACTATGCTTTGGGTCATTATTCATTTGCACTGTGAAGATCCGTCAGTTTTGCAGCATTTGTCTGAATCTGAGCAGAGAGTACAGCCCTGTATGCTTCATAATTAATCCTGCTGCCTCTGTTAGCAGTCATATCATCAATAAACACTAGTGACCCACTTCCACTGGCAGCCATACATGCCCATAACCATAACACTCCCTTTGCCATGTCTGACAGATGATGTGGTATAGTTTGGATCATGAGCCGTTTCTTTCCTTCATATCTTTTTATTACCATCATTGTGCTAAAAATTCAGCTTTGTTCTGTTTATCTAAAGATTTTTTTTGTATTGTTCGGGCTCTGTTAGGTGTTTTCTGGCCTCTGAAAATCAGGCACTGTGTATAAAAACGTCCGTAATTCCAAAATAGTTATTCACCGGACTTCAATCACATGCTGATTGTACAGACTAGAAAAATTGTGGGGATTTTTAAGCAAATTATGGACCAACAGTACACGACTGCTTTTAGTTTATTTTTTTAAACCTTTCAAGGTCTTGTTCTGGCAGGAGGAGTCCTTAATTTCAAGTCCTTTGAATATCTTCTACAGTTTCAAATACCATCTGATTTTTCCTCATTTTAACCATCTAAAGATGAAGAGAACAGAAATTCTTATTTCTGTTCTTCGTGAAGACTGTAAAGATGCTTATGTATGATCAGAAAAGGCCGTTTCATAAACATAACAAAAGGTGACTGTGAAAAATAATTTTACTGTTGACCACTTGTGGGGGAAAAAAAAACAAAAAAAAACACTTTGAAGTTTTAGTTACAGGTTTGAGATTTATCCACACGCATAAGGAGGATTAAGAAACGACACATTCTGGAGAAGATCTCCAAGTGTGCGTACCTCACAAAAATACTTGCACACACAAGCATGTCAGTGGGATACATCAGAGCTGCAGCAGGGAGACCATCTGTGTGTTACAGTGATCCAAAACAAGTATCTCAACACAGTCTTAGCTGACCAAATAACATGTGACAGGTAGGAGAGTGTCTCTCTCTCTGTGGAGTGTGTTTGTGTGCTGCTGGCATAGACACCCTTAGGGAAAGCTGGCTGTTAAAAAGAAGTGTAGGCGAGTTTAAACAAGGAAAAATATCATTTGGTAACCTGATTTTGACATTTCTTTGAGTCTGCTGTGGAGAATGTGAATGCAAACATGCAAGTAAAACATGACACAAATCTAGTCCTGAAAGATTAACAAATAAATGAGGAAAAATAAAGAAGTAACAGAAATATGTTGAGATATGTTGTAAGAAATGTGTAGGATCGCACTTAACAGTCAGCCTGTCTGTAATGCATGGCGACATGTCTGCCTCCCTGACCAACTTTATCATTTAAGGCTGGATCTAAAGACATACTTTCATGCTGTAGCCCTCACAAAACATTTTCAAAGCTTCATTTCCTGAAGCCGTCTGCCAATTGGTGTGCTGCTGGTACAGTTACATGCTTCCATGCCTAACCACGCCAAGAATGTGTAGGAATCTCCCCGATTTAGACAGAAAGCCAGAGGATATGTTTCCAGGGAAAGGATGAGATTGCAACATTTATGTTGCAATCTTATGGCAATCATTTTGGTTGTCTATTGCTATAATCAACTTCAAAGAATAGAGGCTATAGCTATTATCTTCCAGCTGTATATTAAACATTCAGTTCAAAAATGTCTACAACATGCTTTTTGGTGATTTGCATACAATCTAATACCCCATTGTGTTGGGTTTTGTAGATATTTTGCAGAAAGTAAAGAAACAAATCAACCCAGTTACCTCTTTTTGTTACTTGAAAATAAAAAAAAATTGCCATCAGTTACAATTCGATTGTGCAGATTTACAAATATGATGGATTTAGCCAAATATACCAAAGCACTTTGTTTGCAGCAAGAACAGAAGACCTAATATGGAGCTGGAATTTCACAGAGATTCATGTTTCAGTCATATGCCTCATAGACAAGATTATTCAAATGTTGCATCTGGCTGCCAAAGAGCTCTGCACGAAAATAATAATACCCTTGCGACAACCACTCCATCCCTGGCAACAGTGCAGCTTGTAACCTCTGATAATTATATTGAGAGCCCAACAGTAATGACAACCCTCCAATGCCACAGAAAGAAGAGACTTTCCTCTTAAAGCAGCAGCGGTCAAACAATAAATCCACTTCTTTCTGAAACGCACACATGAGATAATGCTTTGTGAAGCCTGTGGTCACCCTGGGCTATATCAGCTTGACTGTCTGTCCCTCCCACTGGGCAGTACCTTGGGAAATGTGACGCTGCTGTGTGGTCAGGATGCAGAGACAGTGAGAAAGTAAAACAAACACTTGATGGAATGTCCTCGTCCTGCTATAAATTAAATGAAAATCCACCAAAGCAATGCTGAATTTGACTTTTTGCTGCAGCTTTCCCCCCCCCTCTTTTTTGCACATTTTCTTGATGTGATTTTATAGTCCAAACATAAACCACGCGCGCGGAGGCTCAGCGTTACAAACAGCCTCATCCTTCTGTCACACACGCTCGCCCCTGGTTGTTTGGTGGGGCTTCCACATCAAGCAGTGCTGCGATAGTGGAGGTTGTACTTTATACTCTGGCAAATACGAGCTACTCCTTATCAACACACAAGGGACTATGCGCAGAGAAAGCATTCTGCTGCTCCCACTGTATTTTCAGGGTTTATTTGAACAGCTGCTGACAAACATTCTGCTTTTCCTTCTGTGAAAAGCAAAGCACACAAAAATGACAAATAATATGCACTAATCACTGAGCTATACCATTGTTTATGCAAAGGGGATTTGGCTGGAGTTTTCTGCAAACTGAAGCAGTCTGAGATGTATTATAATCACTCAACTGGGCATATTAGATTAAAAAAAAATATCAGAAAACACCTCAGCCTGGTTGATGTTGCATTTTTGGAAAATGGTAGACAAAGGAGGCCAAAGATAATCACAGAAGACAGCCAAGTGGAAAGTCAATAGTGGAATTGTGGAAATGATTGGCAACGTTAAGGACAACATCCAAAACCAAGCGTCACACTGACTGCATCTCACGACCTTATAATCCTTGTGCACATGAAGGGCTTTCCTTTTACCCCAGTACCTCCACAGCTGCATCCACTTAGAGGGTTTTTTCTATATTATCACAGCTGCCACCTCGAGAAAGTTTAATGAAAGGCATCTGTGAGACAGATTAATAGAGATTAAGATAATGCGTGGGTTGTATACAAGAGAAAAGTTTGATTCAAGCCAAACGAAAGCATTAGAAACTTCTCAAGAGGAAATGCAATCCTATTATTATTTCTATTATTTAGTGCAAAGCTTCTGTGTCTGTTCGTTTGGGGAGAATTTGAACTCTTACCAGAGGATAAAGATGAACCTGAGAGGCTTGAGTTGCTGGATGCTGCCATCCCAATCACTTTCACGACTCGGTTAGTCCTGTTTGGCCAAGGTGGGCTCACAGCAGCTCGTCCCTGGCGGTGCCTCCATTTCCCTCACGCCCCAGTGTGCTTCACCTTTGACGCCTGACTGGTGATCATTTCATGTCTTGTTTGATCCCGAGCCCACCAACACCACCCCCGTCCGTCCGTTTGAATCTGCTGATCCTTTCCTTCGCCTCGCTGCGCGTCTCGGCGAGGAGTTCACGCTGCCGCATACACCGTGGGTGCCGTGGATCCAAAAATAAATGAGAAAGATGAAAAAGACTACAGGAACGTGCTCCGTGGGTCGGTTTCGTCAAAACGTTTCCTCCCCACAATGGACCGAACCTGTAGGTGCAAAGTGTCGTGCCATGCAGAGCCCAGCCACGGCGTCCATGTGCCACTTTAAGGATCGCAATAAACACACCACACCGCAGCCTAGACGCGCCTTCTTAAAGTGAAAGTTTTGTGGAGCAAGGTTTTCCAGATGTAAGCAGTCCTGACAGGCAAAAACAAGCCCAAAACAGCAGAGCTCAGCTCCGCTTGCGGAATGTCAAACAGACGGAACTTTCTTCCTCAAATCACACTCGTTTGATTCATGAAAAGGCACAAATGGGCAAATTGTATTATTCCAGAGCTGGCAGTTCTTATTTTCATTTTTGATGAAACAGCTGTGGCGAGCCCGGTGTCTGTGCGCCATCTGGTGGTGCAAAAATATATATCGCTCGAAGAAATGAACGTTTTTATCAGTTAAAAGAGCGATGGAGAAAACGATCAACTGGCTTACATTTTGTATTATTTTGACAGCTTCTGCACATCCACCAGTTACATGCTCACGACTTCACCCTGACCTCTGCCCAACAGCAGGGTGTGTGCAGTGTGGCTGCACCTGCAGACAGAATTATGTACTATAAGCAAAACAGTCAATAAAAACACACCGGAAATTGATAGAAAAGCAGATTGTTAATGACGTTACAACCGCCTCAGAAAAAATCTCACCATCAGCTCTTTCCAAAAACCTTTTGCAAGCAGCTCCTTGTACCGTCTTTTTTTCACTGCATCGGAGGCAGAAGGATCAGTCATTCACACACACAAGAGATTTCCATCATTGTTTCAGAGTTGTGTGTTTGAATACTTGTCCTTGGCACGATGCATGCCAGGCTCACTGTCACGTGCCATTGCTTGAACAACAGAGAGCAGCCATCACTGGTTTTATTAATAATAGTTTTCCCCTTCATAGTGGAAACAGGACAATAATAACACAACCATCAATCAGTGTTAAAGAATGAGTGATTTTGTTTACAGGTTATTGACACACTGATTGTATCATCTAGAATAGCCGACTGATGCTCACACGCCGACGAGTTTAAGCACCATATTCAAATCTTTTAGCTCTGGTTTGGTCTCCTCCACAGAAATGATCGCCAAGCAAGTGAGTCTCAATTCAGCAAAAGGCAAAATATCACTATATTTAAAACAATGCTCAGTCCTTCAGCTGTGGAATAGGTGAGAACCGTTTGAGATCTGATGGACAGCTGTCTCAACCTATCACATCAGCCCTGGTGCCTGCCACTTTCACTTTACATCAGCTCCAAGCACTTTCCAGATGTCAGTGAGAAACAAACCCAAAGGATTCCTGTTTCATGATACCAAATAATATAGAGTGCAAGCTATTTGTTGATGCTTTAAAGCAGATAAACTAAAAATGTTCTGAAGAACAGAGTTCTTATTACTCCTATTTTAAATGTTGCCCAAGTTTGCAGTACTGTTAGGCTCATTCAAAGATTTATTACTTGCATCTGTGTTCACCAGAAACACCAGATAATTAGTTTCCACTACACCTTTTTCCAGCTGGCCAGTGCATTGCTATTTTTCTATGTGAAGGTTAAAACACCTCCTTGGCAAAGACTAAATATACAGTGCTCAAAAAAATTAAGTATATTATATATTACAGCATAAAATAAATTTTAGGTATACAACTAACTTAGTAAACATAAACCATTATTTCATCTGCTCTTATCCAAGTAAAAGTGACAGCAGATATCCTGGAGAGTGCCCGGTTTTTCTTTTTGTCAGTGTCCTTGTCAGCATGAAATGTTGCCTGCAGCACATTCAGGTTGCACAGGTTGCCCAGCGCCTCCAGGATGACACATCCATATGTGCCCTCACCAGAAGGTTTGCTGTGTCTCTCAGCGCAGTCTCGACAGTCCTGAGGAGAAACCAGGACACGAGCTGTTACACGAGTGCTGTACAGAACCATCAGCTTCAACAGCAGGACTGTTAACTGCTCCTTTGTTTGAGGAGGACCAGGAGGAGATCTGCCAGAGCTTGACAGGAAAAAAAAATCAGGAGGGATTGGGACACTACCTACAAAACCATTCCCTTTCTGGGAGTTGTTGCTTCTCCAGTGCAGCTGTTGTCACTTAACCACAGTGGTTTATGCTATGTGTACTGGACAGAGTAAAATCCCTGAAGTTTTACTGACTTTACTGACTTGAAGTTATTGGATCTACTCTGTAGTCACTAAAAGAACTAATTACATTTTATTTTGAGCAGTGGATAAAGTATTACCAAAACAGCTACTGAAAACTGTCTTACTTTGAAACTTTGTGAACAAATTATGAGAGGAGATGAGATGAGATAGCCTTTATTTGTCAGTTGCAGGTCTTTTGCCCACAACCGACCGTACAGACCTTGCCGACCGTACATACAATACACAAACCTCACATTGGGGAGACAGGTCAGGCTAGGTAGCGAGGAAAAAACATTGAAATGTGTAACACAAAAGGATAATACAGGAATGCACAGATATCAACACACCATAGCACAATAAACACAGACAGTTCCAGTGTGTACATCTGATCTGGGACCGCTGCAATCTTTCGACTGCGCCTCCAACTGACCCGATGTCCACATCAGAGGGGAGGTAAGCGTCGGAGGTGGCGTTGGATCCGGGGTAGGGAGGGTAATGCGTCGGTGAGTGCTTATCAGTATCAGTATATGTATGTGTGTGCGTGTCCATAGTTCAGCTGAGACAGTGTCCTTCGCCCTGCCAGGCTAAGTAAACAGTCTTCCAGCCAACCCAGGTGGCCTTGCATGGAATGGGAAGGAACAGACTAAACACAGTCGTTATCAGGGTATTTTTTGTATGTTTAAAAGTGTCAGTTAGTGCTTTTAAAAAAAAAAAAAAAGTTAGGAACTGCTGTCTGAAATTTACAACCAGGAGACTAACAGAAAACATGCCAGCGTTGGTGCTGCATGGTGTAGTTTGTATTATACTGTTAAGGTCTGTCTAGGGACGTTGGTGTAATGACACATGTGGCCATTAAAGCCACAGTCGAATGGCGTCTCCTGCTAGGCACGACTGAGGGCTGATTAAACAACAACGACCACGTGATCCAGTATCTCATGTGACCGGCACAGAGCCGATCATGTGACTAAAATCACAGTGAGACCGGATTTGTTAGTCCACCTTCCTTCGCCTGTGTTAGAAGGTGAAGTCTGTACTGCTGCCGGTGTTTGCGACAATGAGGTGAGTTTTAAAAGAATGACGATAAGTTCATGCTCGCAGTCAGGGGCGTGCAGCCTCGCTGTGGTCGCACTGTTCTGAAATCTGAGTGTCTTGGGGGTGCTTTAGGTTCACACATCGTTGGCCGGGCCCGCATTGTGATATCTATGTTACATATATTGGCAGGCTGCTGAGAGAAACTCTGGGTGTCCTCTTACTGTGGGCCTGTCTGCACTCCGCCGCCTTCGGGGGCTGCTCGTCGTTTTTCTGCCGAAAATCTCCCCGCGTCAGCGGCCTGAACGGAGTCGACCCCGGTGCCCCTCTCTTTCTCACTCCTTATCTGGAGAAGGGCGCTATAGATGAAGGTAAACTTGTATTTGTGTTACTACGAAGTAAAGTACTATAGATTGGCTTCGTGCTTTTTGTGTTGCACATCCACAATGTGGCGATATCTCGTTTTTCCAGCCAGGAAACTGAGTCTGGTGGGAGACCTGCCAGGAGGCAATAAGTCAGTCAAGAGTTATGCTGGATACCTCACAGTCAACAAAAAATACAACAGCAACCTCTTCTTTTGGTTCTTCCCTGCTTCCATGGTAGGCCTAACTTCTTTTACCACAGGGGCTTCCCAAATTTACAGTACTCTTATTTGTGCAGTGTGACAGGAAATCACTGAGAGGACGGAGAGGTTTTAGGATCAAATCTGTGTGGGGTTTTCAGAAGTCAACTTTATCTTTAGTCCCTCTGTGAAGTTGTGATATTTAGTCAGCTGCAACCAGGAATACCCAGGTTTTCCTTTGCTGATTTTTAAAGCGAAAATCCTTACAGGAAGAGAGCTTGTTTTACTTTAATTTACACTTGTGCCTTTTTTATTATGTCTTTTAATCATTAACTGAGTGTTTTGTTTTGTTTTTTAATTTTATTTATGAAAATGCTCCAGAGCAGTGGAGATGGACGCATTTAATGACAGCAAGTAAAGTTTGAATCTTACTGAATGTTTTTTACTAAAAAGCCTCCAGGGAAAAAAAGAAACTGGAAAGGTTCTAAACAACTTCCTTTTACCCCTGTTGGACCAGAATACATATACAACTGTGATCAGGAGTTTAAATCACATGAAAAATGAGCATGAATGTCAGGGTCACTATGAACATGATTTCTTTGCACTGTTTTTTTTCTCTAGGGTGGAATGATTGTGCAGCACACATCTATAATTACGTAAAAAAACAGGAATTGGGTCAAAAGTATCCATAGAGGTTCAAATCTATTCATTCACTTAAATCTTTTAAAAAGTAGCGCTAAAGGTTCTACAATGTCTTTTAACTTGACAAGGCCTATTAACTTCTGGTTGATTGATGACAAGTGGTAGGTTCACTGTCTCAACATAAATAGGAAAAAGTTTGACACTACCTATCAGACCAATGCTCAGAACAATGGGGAAAGTCCAAGCAACTCGGTGGAAGGAGAATTATTGATTTACACAAGTTAGGAAGGTCTTTTGGGGCCATTTCTAAAACACTGCAGATTCCAAAATCATAATTTTAAACAACTGTATGGCGGTAAAAGTCCACTAGGTGGCGCTAGTTTCTTAAACTTTGTGCTTGCTCTAATGTGACTGATAGGCAAACCAGGAGAAAGCTCCAGTCCTGCTCTGGCTGCAAGGTGGGCCTGGTGGCACGTCCATGTTCGGTCTCTTTGTGGAACATGGGCCGTATGTGGTGTACAAGAACATGACGGGTAAGAACTGATTTGCAGCAGCAAGACTCCCAGGTTGTTTAAACCTTCTTATAAAGTTTATATCCTCTGTCTTTGCAGTCGGTCCGAGGGATTATGCCTGGACAGCCAGATATTCAGTTTTGTACATTGATAATCCAGTATGTATTTCTGATTTATCATCACATTAAAAAAAAAAAAAGCAGTATTACTTAAAATGTCATTTTCACTTGGTGCTTTTGAAACATTGAGGAAGTGTTGGGTTTTGTTTTCTTTTTTCTCCTCTCTCTCTAGGTTGGAACAGGTTTCAGCTTCACTGAAGATGACAGAGGTTTCGCTCAGGACCAGGATGATGTTGGCAGAGATTTGTACAAGTAAAATATGACCATCTAATTTGCATGTAGTCATTTCATTTATCTTCACAGTAATGATCGTTACTAACTCTTTTTCTTATTCTCCTCTTTTCTTTTATAAGTGCTTTGACACAGTTCTTCCAGATCTTTCCTGAATATCAGTCCAATGAGTTCTACGCAACTGGAGAGGTCGGAAAATAATTTTTCCACACTTCACAGAGCAGTATGACACGAGTAGCTATTTAAACAGAGCAACATGATTACAGGGCTAGCAGATATATGCTTACCATGCTAACCAATTAATACTTTTTGCAAAATATAATAAAATTTTAACGTCTTATTTTGTTAAGATGGCCTCCTCACCATGCAATACATTCTCTTTGCAGTCATATGCAGGGAAGTATGTTCCTGCCGTTTCTTACTACATTCATAAAAACAACCCTACTGCCAAGGTGAAAATCAACTTCAAGGGGATGGCTATTGGCGATGGACTCTGTGATCCAGAGCTGGTGCGTATGTAGAAGAATTTTATTATTTAGACGTAAACTCTGTCCTAAGATTGTTCCTGAAAGTGCTAATGTTTGATTCATAAGACATGCTTAATCATAAAACTTGCTCAGGCAGGAATGACATTTAGAACTTAAGCAGCTGTGTTGCAATTTTGTAGTTGCACAATGCCATCGCAACTCACGGTGTAGTCGGAAAACGGCCAACAGAAAAGCAAACTCTTTAGAAGACCTGATCGTGACGATGGTAGAGAAGGTTTGGTACTGCTGCGGTGAGCGAGGTGTGGCAGAACAAAAAGAGTTTTCTAAAGGCTTGGACTTATGTGTGACCTAAACTGCCATATCCCTACGTAACCGGCAGGAAAATCTCTTGGATAAAGTCTAGAGTTGGCTTAGAAAGAGTTTAATAAAGCATTAAAGCATCTGTTTCATGAACAAGACTCATTGACTTACACATTTTTTCCCCTCATATGGTCTAAATGTGTGTCTTCATTGAAACACAGGCTGCTGTGTCTTTTGCTTTCATTGTCCACACTGTACGTTCGTCCTCCACTTCGCTCATGTTTGATGCCGTCTGCTCCTATATGCTGATGCAGAAAGGTGACAGTATAGTGACAGTTTACTGTTCTTCCACATCAGATGCTGGGTGGCTACGGTGAGTTCCTGTACCAAACGGGAATGATAGATGAACTCCAAAAGCAATACGTCGACCAGCAGACAGACCTTGGAGTTAAGCTCATCCAGCAGGAGAAGTGGGTGGAGGCTTTTGAGGTAATGAGTTGATGTTGTTTGTCATCTACATTTGCAGTATTTTCTAATTGTTGAAGGCACACCTGTCATGGATGCCTTTTTCATTTCAATTTCAATCGTCTGACTTCAGGTCTTTGATCGTTTGCTGAATGGCGATGTAGATCCTTATCCCTCCTTCTTCCAAAATGCAACAGGTTGTACCAACTACTTCAACTACTTGATATGTCAGGTACTCGGAGTTCCTTGAAGTTCTTTTTTGTAAACTGTTGCTTTTTAACAGCTTAAAGAACTCACAAATTTCCTTTGTGTTCCTCAGGAGCCTGAGGATCAGGACTACTTCTCCCAGTTTGTGACCCTGCCTGAAGTGCGACGTGCCATCCACGTGGGCAACCTGACGTTCCACGATGGCTCTGAGGTGGAGAAGCACCTCTTGCAGGATGTCATGAAGACCATCAAACCATGGCTGGGGGTGCTGATGGACAACTACAGGGTAAAAACTGCAGGGTCATCCATTTTTTTTTTATTTTTATTAAATCTAAAACGCACAAGGGGAAAATGTGAAGGGGGAGAAAAAAATCAGGATTTTGCTCATGATGTTTTATATTTAGAGTGTGAGACAAATGTTTTACTTTTATCACTTTATTTATTTATTTATTTATTGACAAGTGAACTGGGCATCGTTCTCAAGTCTTAACAGGAAACAAATCTTAAAAAAAAAAAAGCCCAACTCAGACACTGTTGAACTTCGTTACATCATCTTCTATGGATGGGGTCCAAAAGGAAAACCTTACAGAAGACTGTAGGAGCACAAAAAGAAGCCTGATAAAAACTGGAAGCGCATTCTTTGGTCAATGAGATCAAGATAAATTTGTTCATCCCCTGGTTGGTGTGAAGCACAGAGGTGTCAGCGCTGCGTGAGTGCAAAAAGTGCTTAGGGGGATGACTTCTACAGATGACACTAGGCGTGACCGTCGATGGAGCACAATACTGGATGACGAGATGACTCGCAGTCTCCAGAACTGAGTCAGGAAAGCTTGATGAAGATTCAAAGCGCAGTGAAAGGGAGGGGGAGAGAAAAGAGAAGTGAAAACTCTGGGGTATTTTAAAGAGAAAGGTGGAGGAATGCAACACTTCCAGGAAAGAGCCGCTGAGAGGTTGTTTCTGAAGAAGAGCAGAGCACGTCTCCGGGTGACGAGGATTCAGTCTGATATCAAAAACAACAGTTGCTGTGTGTGTGTGAATCTATGGAGTCAGTTAACTGATACAAGTTGAATGTATTTATCCAGGTCTTGATGTATAGTGGTCAGCTAGATGTGATTGTGGCTGCTCCACTGACTGAGAGGTTCCTGCCCACTGTGAACTGGACCGGGGCTGCCGAGTACAAAAAAGCCCCTCGCTTCCACTGGAAGGTTCAGCCCACTGACACGGAGGTGGCGGGTTATGTTCGGCAAGTTGGAGAGTTTTATCAGGTGAGCGGATTGTGAAATAAAAGGCCAAATGCATGATCTTAAATCTCTCGGCGTTATTGAGGTTTACCGTTATCCGCTGTCGGTCTCTTCATGCAGGTCATCATACGAGGAGGAGGACACATTCTGCCTTACGACCAACCGCAGAGGTCCTTTGACATGATTGACAGATTCTTGTCAACTCAGGGCTGGAAATGAAAAGCACGGGTGGAGAAGTGCAACTGTTCAAGCACCTTCACTTTAGAGAGCACATCGAGCACAGAGCGTTGATTTAAGACTGATTGTCACAGCTAACTTAAATCAAGTTTTTGTTTTCAACATTTTTTGCAGAACTTTTTAAAAACCAGAGGATACATTTCTTCTAAGCGTGTGCTCTCTGATGCACACTCTTAGCTTGGATGCGATATCTGGATTGTTGCAAACAGAAATGGTAAAACTGATAAATCAGGTTAACATCTTAAATTTTAGGGGTTCATGTTTGTTTTTTCTCGGGTCAGTATGAGTTAATGAATGTTGTGTGAAATCAGTGCACGCTTCGGAGACAAAATTCAATGCAGCCAAAACACATTTCACTCATATCAAGATTTCTTTTAAACTTTTAAAAGAACTTTTAAAACTTTTCATACAAGTTTTAAATGATTTCATGTATTGAAGCAAAAGGTTCTAAGCAGTTCTTTGTACCTTCCTGTGGCACTTACACTAAGATAAAAGGTTATTATATGCAAAGTGATTGAATAAAGCTTGGAGGTGTTTCTGGTCCAACTGCTACCAGTTATGAATGCATGCTTTGTTTTCAGTCACTAAAGGTGGAATTATTTTTTTCTAACACAAGTTTGATTTGTATTAAAGAACCCTTTTCTTCAATATATCCAATTCTTTTTAAAGTTTGTGTTTTGTGTTTGAATGTCTGTCACAGTCAGAAGGGACTGTAAAGCCTTAAGTGTTGAAATTACTTGAAATAAAGATGTTTCTTCTTTTTAAAACATCACATTGTCTTACTTACAACCTTTTGCTTGAGGCCATTAAGTGTTTTTATCATTGTGTTATATTGTGGTCTACTTCCCAGTACATGAGAGACGGGGAAAAGCCAAAAATGATGGTGGTGCACACTTTATCTTGGAGAGGAAGTGGAGTCAGATCTGGTTAGTGTTGCTGTTTGTGGAACAGTGGTTTGTACTGTCACCTCACAGGAAGAAGGACCTGGATTCAACTCTCTCAACTCTGCGTGATGACCCTGCGATAGAGTGGAAACTTGTCCAAGGTGTGACTGGTCACTGGGATAGCTTCCAGTCCCTGAAAACTAAAATGAAACTATGGAAAAGAAATATAACTTCAGTAGAAGAAATGAGCGAGCAAAACCCCGTGGGTCTGAAACTAAACTGAGAAGTGAACCAATTGAGGTGGGATTTGAAAACATTGCTCAATGTGAAAGTATTGTTTGGGAAAGTGAACAAGTTGTACACCAGGGGTCATGATACTCCAAAGACAAGTCTCTGCTTGGCTGCTAACTGGCATAGATCATTGCCTCCCCAAACTGCTGTCAGTCATTAAATGCACTTTGAAAATGAAATCACTGGAGCTCTTGATCATCCGAAGTAAGGTCCTGAAAAAGTCCTCTTCATTACTTAAAGAGGTCCCTCCGCATGTGTCCACAGTAGCAGCCGGAAATGAATTTCTTACACAACAATGTTTATTTTTATTGCTTATTTGTTTCATTGTTGTGGCTAAGATTTAATTGTCTCTCTGCATCGGCAGTGATTTGGCATTTTGACAGGATTCAACAAAGATGTTTGTGTACTGAAGTTAACTGCCATGTTATTTCATCGGGCATCTATCAAGCTGTCTAGACAGTTCAATAATTAATGAGCATTCTAAACCTTTAAAGCATCTTACTATTTAATGAGCAGTCATTTTTCAAGGACAAGCATCAGCAAATGCTGTTGATCCTTTGATTGAAATATTACTTTCCTGGGTTTCAGAAACAATGACATCATGTCGCGCGAATGAATGTTACAGAACAAGTGCTTTATTTTCATACCGTAATGTAACTGCAGTGATACTTTAACATCTGTACAAATGCAAAATAAAATGGAGACAATGTAATTACGGACCAAAAAAAACAAACAAAAAAATGTACAAGGATATGCAGGCAGGAATGGATCCCATCCGTTTGTTACATATCAACAATGTACTTAAGCGCTGGGGTGAGCCTCGACGTACAGCAAAAGGCAACAAGTGCAAACATTATTTACAAACGTACCACACGTTTATTCTCCCTTCTAAAAGAAAGGTGGTTGCATTACATGTACAGGATTATAGAAATTAATATTATGTACAATATTTATACTTTTAGACTTAAAATAATACAATTACAACATCATTAATATGTAGGAATTGTTCTCTCTCACACACAGACACACTCACGCTGTACTTCCATAGCTCCTTTTTTTTGTATACCTATATAGTAACAAATGCATTTTTATTATGAACATGGATCCACTATCAGAAATGAAAACTAATAATTCCAGTTGAAAGCGCGATGAGGTCATAAACATATTTTCACATGCATGAGGTTAATTTGGAATGGTCTGATCTAAACAGGGTTTTACAAACAGCCAAAATTAAGGCAAGCTTCAGTTCAGAGGGTCGGTGCAACAAAGCCCTTTTACAAAGGATTTTCTAAGACTCATCACTCAATAATCATCTCACACACACACACTAAACAGCACGCACAGATTTTAAGGGTAAGAAACAACATGAATACATCAAATGCCTTCACAAAAACCACCATGTGGTCCGTTATGGGGAAAGATATTTTTCAATTAAACGGGAAAGAACAAATTCAACGCTATCAGGTCCTTAATCATGCCTGGCAGTGCAAGCTCCAGGTTCCATTATTCTTTTTATGGGCATGTGAAACAAGCCAGGCATATTTTCTCTATAAAGCCAAACATAGTTACAGGTTGTCGCTGGTGTGTGAAGACAGGGAGGAGGGCTTTTTGGGGGGAGGGGGGGGGATCACTGAGAATTACCTCTGACCTTAATATGGCTATTCTACCCTCCGTCATAACAGAGGACAAAGTGCATAGACAGCTCTGCGATCGCTCCACCTGTGCGTGGAAAGTATTTCATCCGTCCTACTGTAAAAACACAGTGCATTGTGGTCATCATGCTCATGAACTGACATTCCTGGTCATATGGAAGTGGAAATAAAGAGGCGCTGCAGCCTAAAGGAGATGGATGTAGAAAAGGTCGCCTGTAAGAAACTCAGGAGATTTGGCCTTAGGTGTAACAGACATCTGTAAGAAAGCCCATAACAAAAATTCATAGAAAAACAAAAGAAAAAGCAGAGATAATTATGGTGATTAAAACGAAGCTATTAAATATAATAAGCCAGAAAAGCTTTTTAAGGAAGATTCAGGCACATTGTGATATCTTGGAAAGCACAAACACGAGCTGCTCTTCTTCAGGAATTGCAAGTTGTGGTGGTGGAAAAGAAAAAGAGAAAAAAAAAGATAAACAGATATATATTTTCTCACATACTTTTCTTTCTTAATACAAGTCGAACTTTGTTCTGCAGCAGGAAAGAGGGACAAAACACAAATATATATATAACAATATTCACATGCCAGACTGTGCACACACTCAATCAAATGTTATTTCATTTTGGTCTGAATGCACAACACACACACACACACACACACACACACACACACACACACACACACACACACACACACACACACACACACACACAACAAGAGGCCTCAACGATTAAAAAGCTTCAGTTGGTCCTGGAGAGCGGAGGACGCTGATCTCCGCTGCTGAGCTGCCTCACTGGTATCACAGTGTACAGTTCTGTCGCTGCAACAGCATCAAATGTCCTTGGCCATTCTGATCATTAATGTGGGCGTACAGTAGAAAAAAGATGATCAACACTGTGATGTATTGCTTCCGTCTGAGCATATGGTATTTTCACTGTCACGCCGTATATTATAAAGCTTTTTTTGTTTGTTTGCTTGTTTTTAAAGAATACTGCCGACAGGGAAGATTGTTAACAGTCATATATGTTTCTTGGAAAAAAGAAAAAGGGTCATTTCACCTGCTTGCATATTCCTGTCTTCAAGACATCCGTGTTCAAAGTCTGACTTTAAACAACAAATAAAACGCAGCGACGTCCCCCTCAGTTTTTCCGATTTTTCAGTGTCTTCCACATTGCTGCAAGCTTACGCAGCTTACGGTCACTCTTTATTCAGTCCACTGGGCACATAGAGATGTAAGACCTGTATTTTTGTTTTTTAAGAGATGACAGTCTGAGGCACGCGTCTCTGTCCTCTGGTTTCATGAGCATCGTGATCAATTTTGTACCATTACAAAACAGAAAAAGTCACTGAAATGGTGCATGAGATTAACAAAAATGTCTTTCCACTAAGCACAAAAAAAGCAGAATTAAAAAAACGCGCCAAAAAACATAAAAGTTTTATGCGTTAATAGGATTGGTCTATAAAAATAGATACTGTAGCTACTGTATAAAGAACAGCCTCACAGGCCTTTGAGGTTTTTCTTGATGGAGAATGAGGAGCAGCACGTGCAGCTGGCGACCCTCAAAAAGCATGGGTGGTGGTG
>NW_024582481.1:1039857-1050361 GCF_018398535.1 Haplochromis burtoni
CGAGGTTACGGTCTCCTTTGTCCCTAGTGGATGGGGTTAATGTCTGTGCAGTGGTTGGTCTGCCCGTGCACACTGCTGCCCCCTACAGTTGTAGTGGAGGTGGTGATGGTGTTGTGCTGGATGACCTGCTGCTGGGAGCACACTGGAGCTGGACTGCCTGCAGGACTGCTCTCTGGACCTGAGGAGAAAGCAGAGACATCACTGAAGATAGAAGTGATGCGTAAAGCACGCATGTGTGAGTGCAAGTACAAAAGATAGAACCGAGGAGCTGCACACAGGGATACATAAAGTATGCATAATGGTAAAATCTAGCAAAATAAACACAGGATCTCTCATTATATTACAAAAAAAATCTTTATTAGCAGAAGAGCATTTATTTCAAACATGTGACAACCTAAGGTTACACCAAATGTCTCATCCTCCATCTCAAAATAGACGATAATGGATAACACAAAAATGGAAACGTGAATCATTCCACTCCGTAAATACGCCTGATGGATTTTGGACACATTGTAGGTGACATCTTTACACCAGTTAGACTCATCGATGAAAGTCATTCCAGCCCAGGCTGGGAGTTGGCTTTCTCTTGTACAAAAGAGCCATTCAGCCAAGGGGGGACGTGAGCCTTATTTTCCTAAAGCTGCACAGGGAGGTGACTTATCCTAATTACATGGAAATGTCACTCGAATCCGTATCAAAGGGTGGGGCTCTGATGTCATGTACGGCTGAGCTGAAGCACAGTCCAAAAATCAGTGAGATCCCAGGCATCCATTAGGGCTGTGATGTCAACGTGCAGACTGTGATGTCTTTCTCACGTTGAGGCTCGGCTGCTTCTGTGCACAGAGCTGCTGTGAGATGGAAAAAATAAGTCTCAAAAGGGATTCAGACAGCCAGCTACCAGAGTGTGCAACACCCATATGTCAAAGGAAGAGTCCTGCAGCGAGCGTGGGAGCTGGATACCAGCACACTGGAACGAAAAGCCTTGCCAGTTACTGTGTGTCCATCAGACTTGTGTCTGTAGGGTTTATTCCTTTCCACCGCAGAGCTAAGGCACACAGTTAAAGGTGTGTGAGTGTGTTTATGTTTAAGCTACTCACTGAGGTAACCTTGGGACTCTTTCTGCATAGTGGTGATGGGACAGTCCTTGTGTGTGAGGAGAAGCTGCTTGAGCTGTGTCACCTCGTTCTTTAGCATTGTGACTTCATTCTGAGAAAAAGAAAAATATTTTCAGATTTCAGCGAATCAACATTTCTTGGCAACTCTCCATCCTTAACTACCTAAAAACAAACAGTAAAATACCCAGGTCATATTACCCAATATAAACAAATCAAAATCCATGGTGATGGCCCTGAGTTGCAGTTGTTACTGTACATAGATTTAGAGGCTCTAAAGGTGTTTTTTGATTTTTTTGGTTTTTACCTGAAGCTGCATGTTGGTCTGTGTGAGCTCCTCTGCCTTCTTCTCTAATGACATCACCCAAACTTTTCGCTTCTGTCTGCATCTTGTTGCAGCCGCTCTGTTTCGCTCCAGAAACTTTCGCCGACGTTCATCCGGGTCCTCGTCCACTACTCGTCTGCGCCGTCCACCACTGGGTGGTGGAGACTGCAACGTCTGCGTGGGCTGCATCTGCTGGGTTGCAGGTGACATCTGAATCACGGGAAAATGGCATTAACATTACTGATGTCCCCAATGGGGCAGCGCCTGCCTGCCACGATCCGACCACATATGTAACCATCCTGACACAGCTGGAAAGCAGCCAGTCAGCTGTCTGCTGCAGCCGCTATGCTGCCTCAGAGCCTCCTGCCTCTAAACAACAATATATACATTACTTCCTGCAGGTATTTTATGTCTGGCAACTTCCCCAAAAACAACATCTGCTTGTACCGCGTGCCTTAAGAAGCTGGGCTGTGGGTGTCAGGAGTGAATGACTGACTGACTGACTGGGCTGATTCACTAGCTTGCCCACCTTGTTAAAGAGGTGTCAGGAGGCAGTTTTCCAACGCCCACTTCCACTCAGACTAACACCACCAGATGCAGTCAAAAGGCCCATTTCTATGCACTGACAAATCTTGACATATACTTGGCTAGGTCAAGTGTTTTCAGTCTTCAAAACATTACATTTTTATGAGAAGCATGGAAAATGCACGCCACTTTAATGGCGGCTGCACACACAGACAATGTTGTTTTAAAGCTTTAATGGTACATTTAAAATATATAGTGAAATGCACTTCATGATGTGGCACTCTGGGCTGCAAAAAGGCTTCAAAGAATGCAAGGACAAAATACCTCTTTTTTTTAATGCCATGAGCAATACTGTCAGTTAATACTGAAACAGGTATATTCACAGATAAGACGTCCCAGAACTATAAGCCAAGGCTATCTGTTCCTCTGGTTTGTAAACCTTCTTCTGTGCTTGAAGCATGCCGTGACTACATAATTGCAAATGGTTGGTGCAGTGGAGCAAAGTTTTCAAAAGACAGTCCTGAACATCCTTTTGTAACCGTTTCTGAACTCTTCATGACCCCTTCTCTCCATGGCAGGCATCCAACACTGACCTGTAGCTGACCAAACAAAAAGGAAAAAATACTTTTGCGCCGGGTGCCAGGAAACTCGCTATTAAGGATGCAGCAAGGGAAAATGCGTTCATCCACTCACTCGCTGTGAATTCTAAGCATCATTTTAGCCATGCTTCTATACTAAACCACTAATAGCTGACTTCAAAACTACTCAAAAGCCTTCCAAAGGACTGGCTTGTTTTAGTCACGCTGCATACACGCTGACTTCTAGCTGTGTGAGTGATTTTAATGTGCAGTGTAGTTAATGTGTTATTGAACTTGTGGCTTTGCCTTTGCGCTGCCTAAAAGCTTCTCAGCTCTCTCGGGGAGACGATTTGCTTACCTGTGAAGCAGAGTGCATCGGAGGGTGTGGTGATGTCTGATGTGGATGCCCAGGATGAAGATGGGGGTTGTGGGAGTTGTGATGGGGATTGTGTCCCTGCGGGTGATGGTGTCCACCCTGAGCGTGGCCCTGGTTGTGGTGGTGGTGTCCGTGGTGCTGGTATGCGTGCGGAGGGGCTTGCAGGTGCTGGTGCGGGTGCGAGTGCATGTGATGGTGAGCGCCTTGGTCCTGCCGTGATGACATCATCTCCATCATGTGGCCCATGGAGTTCATGTTGCCGTTTGCGATGGCACCGGGGTGGTGTGAAAGTGCAGCCTTTAGCCTCTAAAGGAGACAAAGTGGACACCAAAGACAACATTTAATATAAATCTCTGGGAGTATTTCGTCATTATGTTTGTACATATTCGCCTCCATCAGTGTGATGATTAAGCGCAGACTACAACGTGACAAATGGCTTCATAAATCCACATGTCAGCAGGACAAGTCAAAGCCACTTAGGCTGTCCTTCATCTCTCCTTCAGTCCTGTCATTCTTGCTCTTTACATTTCATGACTGCATCCCACCGGTCCCTGCTCTTCATATTCACAACAGCCCCTCTCTCTCTCTCTCTTATGGAGCACGTGTGTTTGTTTGTGCATTTCTGCTGGTGAGATGAGATCGCCGGTAAGGTGTGAGACCTCAGAACGCTCCCTTACTGTTGACCCAGCAACAGGTTTGTTGCTTTAACTGTGTGGTCTACTTAGCACTGACTGAGACGGTGTCTCTGAGCAGTCTGGGATGAGAACCAGAGAGAAGCACACTAAAAGTGCACTTGTGTTCCTCATGTTTACCAAATGCACCTCTCCACTAGAGTGTGTTTTTCTGGGCACCGCATAAAGACGACCGCAAGCGCAAAAACCCAGCACAAACCTAGACATAAATAAAAAATGCATGACATATTTACAGTTTAATAGCTTTTAACAGGTTGCAAAACCTTATTTAATGAAGACCCTTTTTACACTAAAACACTGACACTAAAATACATGGAAATTAATTATTCCTTTTTACAGTTGATCTCCTGAGACATGTTTAGTAAAAAGTTAGCAGCAAAAATGAAAAGAAAGACATTGTGTCTAAGGCTACTGTTGTGAATTCCACAACGTTTTCTTTTCCCTTTCCCAGTATTCTCTTTTTCCTCTCTGCTCCCTTCCCCCTTCTCCCAGCTGCTGTCAGTAAGTCCAAGGCTCCATATCTTTTAACAACCTTCACATTCATGATTCCCATAGGGAATGGCATCCAGCTGGTCTGGATCACAATGCTAGGACATAAGCAGAGCACAACACCATCCCTTCACTTCCCGCTCACACTGTCTATGAGTGGAAAGCTTTTTACAAGTAGTAAGGCGGCACAGTCCAATAAATCATTTTAGAAGATTGGGAACAAAAAAAGTGACTGTGTTTTACCATATTTACACATTATATATGCGTGTGTGTGTGTGTGCGTTTGGAGTTAGTTGTCTTTTCTACGGACAGTGTGGGATGCAGAGAATTGCACATGAAACCGGCACAGTGAATTTATGACCTTGTCGAGCCAGTTTTAGTTGACTATAGTTTCTGTTTGTCACAGAAAGGTATGCCTGACACTTTGAAGCAGGTACTTTTCTGGAAGCGCGAGATTTTATCTGTTGTACCTCACTATGAATGTTATTTTAAACTTCTACACTTCTAATGTCATAGATAACACATCGTAAACCAATATAATCACACCCTAACCCCACTAACGGCCTTCACCAAAACCTCTAAGAATTGTTCTCAGGGGCCACAACCCTTCCTTTTTGTGACCAGAGAGACATGGGTTAAAATACCACAGTCTACACACAGCGAGTGTCTTCAAGCCTGCAGCTGTCAGCGGCATCATAGTCACACTGAGTCTTACTGATGCACTGAGAAGTCTCTGACTTTCTTTAACACACTACAAACTACAAACACTACAAATAGTTACAATCTGCAAAGGGTAGCTATCTGGAAATAACATCTTAAAACACGACAGCTAATTGACATGCAGCTGAAACAGAAAAGGGATTTAAAGTGCTTACAGATCAATCATAGTCACCAGTGTTGACAAGGACATCTTCTGTACATCACAGGATGAATTCTGAGTTTGACAGCTCTCACTGAGCACCTTCCCTGCAGCCTGCAGTCGATCAGTATGAACCAGAGAGGTGAGACCCACGCCTTTTGTGCAAGAGAAAACCAATCAAGGTCTGGCAAGCTCCTGCCACTCAAGCAGGGAATCACCTGAATGAATAGAAGCCAGAGGAGTTTGCTGGCAGCATGTCTACCTTTGTAGTCTCTATAAGACGTTTAGTAAGCTGATGGCCGGTAAGATGCTCTTTTGGTGTCACTGAAACTCCCTTCTAGAAAGGGAGGACGCCAGGTGGAAGACAGAGAGCATAAATGGTGAAGGGGAGTATTAAGAGAGACAAAGACTAGAGGTGGGAAGAGATTAGATGGATTCCAGTGTCTCTTCCCCACACACCATTAGCCTGAAACAGCAATTAGTCATTTGTCAGCGTCTCAGCGAGCTGTCCAGCTGGCACTATCTGTATATTAATTCAATTAGCCTGCATTCAAAGCGGCCTGCGAGTGTCAAAGTACAGAGGGACTGCAGGTCAAAGAGCCAAGGGGCCGATGCACAAGCCTTAGTGGCGATGGTTATATACACAACAAAGTACAAAAGTAACTGAATGTAATGCAACACAAGTTAATATAATACAGTTCAACAGAGACAGCATAGCTATTACACATAACAAAATCAATCAAAGAACTACAGAAAAATCTTGACAACATACAACTTAAATTTTTAGTACACGCATAGAAATTAAACCACTCTCTTTGACTGGATTAGCTGGCAGGACCTTCCCACTTACATGATGAATAATGGAATATCCAGCTCTTTAAATAGGCAGTATGAATATATAAATGCACCACCTTAAACTGATAGGTTTAAAGAAAAGGACACAGTTAAAAGAGAAAACCCTTACCGTGATATAACCCTATTCCTGAAGCTAGCTCTGTACAAGTGTCTACCTCTCCTGCATCTGAAGTCGAGACACAGCTCAGTTAAACCCAGCTCAGCCAAAACTTAAGTCTTTGTATCCAGAACCACAGTGACGCAACTAAGGGACGTTAGCAGAGTGATGATGAGCAGGCTGTGATTCTCAAACACCTTCATCAGCCCCTTAATGACTCTTTAACACATGGTTGTATTTCCCCAGACTGTGCTAAGCACAAGAACTTAACCACCATGTGCATTTTACTCTAATGACACACACACAAACATATACATTTCTCCTGCAGCAACATGGCTGCCACAGAAAACAGTCATTAAATCAGTGCAGGTGTTAGCTTGCGGCTGTGCAGAGCGCTCAAAGATGGGACGGTATGCATCCTGTTCTACCACCGTCTGCCCTGCTGCCAAGTTGCAACAGGAAAATGAAGTCTCCGTGACACCATTAGAAAGTGGTCAGCTTCCTTCACAATAATTTTTATATAGTAGCAGCATAAATACACGCATTCTGACAGTATACTGAAAGTAGCAGTGCTATTGATTTTCCACCATCCCTGATTCAGCCATCTTTTGCCCAGAGGGGAGCTATCTCCTCTCAGACCTTTGCCCCCTGACCTCTCCACTCCCTCTCCTTTTTTTAGGCCTCTCTCATTTATGTGGTTTCAGGGATACCAGGTGATCATCCATTAATGATATTTATTAATGGCTGTGTCCTCTCTGACACAGGGGCTTTGAGTGATGTCCCTGTGAGTGCTCTGGGCACATCCTGAGAACACACTCAGGTTTCTGCTCACCAGATGACTTCATGTCTATTAACCCTGGGAGGAGAAACCATGATCATGAAGCAGGTACAAAGGGAAGAGACCACGCCTGCCTAAGGATGGGTAAATCAAACCTAGCAAGGTCAGGGTGAGCACTTTTATTCCCCTTAAAAGTGGAGCATTGTACTATCAGGGGACCTGTGGCCCTCTGGCGCCTCACAGTAGGTTTGAAAGATTTGATCAGTCTGTGGAGTCACAGTTCAACTGCAAAAAGATCAAAGATTCAAATGGTGCTCTTTCGCTTCACATTTAAGGGTCTGCAGAGAAACATTAAAGCTTCTGTCTCTCACTGTCAGCTTCTTTGTTAACATCAGGCAAGCACAGTGATCGTGAGTAAGCACACAGCATTTCTAATTGCATAATATATCAAAGCTGTAACTTTCCGGGAGTATTTTATATATGCCTCGGCCCCCCTACCTTGCACTCTAAACCCGACCCGGGTTCACCATCTGCAGCTGAAAGCAGGAGTTTGGCTCTGCTGCTTCGCCAAGCACTCCACGGATCCTGTTCCATCCTCCTCATCTCCACCGCCAGCACTACCCACCAGTGCCTGTCTACAAACCCACTCTCTGTCCCCTAAAAAGCCCATACCCCCATTAGTTCAATTTTATTAGATTTCCCTCTCACCCAGAGAGGCAGTAACATCTACCACCCCCTCTCTCTCTCTCACTCACACACTCTCTCTCTCTCACTCTCTCTCTCTCTCACACACACACACACACACACACACACACACACACACACACACAACAACACACACACAACAACACACACAAACGCGAACACCTCTTGCCTTTTCCTCCACCCCCTCTCCCTCTGCTTGCCAAGAGCTGGGGACTGTTAAACTGATTTCCTCAGGGAACAGTGAGGCAGACAGTCTGATGGGAGTGCTGGGCTGTAATATCGCCCCCTCTCTCCTCTCTCAGGTTCTGGGCCAAGCTGATCAGAGCTTCCCTGTGGTTCCAGACACAGACATGGAGATGGACATAGACTGACTGTTCAGCCAGGGCTAGACGTTCCGGTGGTGCTCGGAGGAACCGTGGCAGTATGGGTGCAGCAAGACACACGCCCACTGAGAAGTGTGCTCCAAAGCATGCGCTCATACTCTTGGCAGCTTCTGCAGCCTGTCAAGTTAATGGATGGGCCTCTGACTCCAGTCTGCATATCCCCACTGTTCCCTCTCTTGTAAAGCCCTGCTCGAGTGCAGCCTACATGGTTATCACTACACCCACTGTCACAATCTTGAATACAGACAATGCCCCTGAGTGAGAGAGACAGACAGAGCATGAATACAATGCTAAACACTTACATACTCTTAAATTGTGGGATTAAAAGAGGCATCACGAGTCATTGTGTCGATAAACGTAATCCGAATCAAATGTAGTTTGAAAGATGTTTAAAATATCAGATCTCTAATGTTAGTGTATTTTGGCCGTTACAAATCTTTCACAATAGCTTTTTTTTATTAATGGTTTGAGTTTTGGTTCTTGTTCTCTGATAATAAATAGCCCCTCTTTACCCGCACTGTCAATACACCCACAGGTGTGAGAAGCCACTTGTGTTTCGACATGCCAAAATTTCCAAGAAGTAATTGTTGAAAACATGAAGCACGAACTTGTCTGATTCAGATCACCTCCTCAGCATTGTTAAAGTTATTTTGGTGTGAGTGTCTTGTTTTTTTTGCTCAGGCTCCAGGAGTGCTAATGGTGGCTGGACCAGTCCGGTCTGGATCACGCAGTGTTGATGGCAGCTGGTTTACCCAAGCTTGGCTCTGCTTGTGTCCCTTCCCATTCATAGGCCCTGAACCATAACCAAATGGCCTTCACATACACCACCCATCAGCACACCTAAAAAAACAAGCAGTCATCCAAAGACAAACAGATGCGACACTCTGTGCCACCAACGCCACTCTTGTCACGAAAACTCAACCCAACATAGAAGCGCACAATCACACACACACACACGCGAAACTACTCAGAAGCTTCCCCCTCTTCCATAAAGCTTGCTGATCTTGCTTCAGAGTGTATTATGAGCCAGGAACATGTTTTACTCCTGCTAGGCCCCCTACAGCCCCTCAATCATACTAGTAGTACCTTGCACAAGCTTTCACACCAATCCTTTGCCCAGGCAAGCACTTTAGCACATTTTCAACAATACTTTCCATTTACAGTTACACATATATCACCATTCACATACACTGGTCACATGAGCGCTGGGGTAAAAATGAAGCAAAAGGTCAGCTATTTCTAGAAAACACAACAACACAAAAACAGACAAACAGAAATGAAAAAAGTATAAAAATAGATTTTTATTTTTTTTAATGCATTTATTTTGATTGGCCCGACAATGAAGTGGAAGTGAAGCGAAATATAACACATTAGTATAAAACAGCCATGGCAGCAGAAATCATAGATCAGCTGTTGTCTCAAAGCAAGTGATGCTTTGAGCGCTATCCATCATCAGAGAAAACTATGGTGATGACAAATGTGTACCGACGCAAAGGTATATGAGCAGAACTATAATGTGGGTTTTTTTTCCATTTTAATGACAATCAGAAAACAAACTCTCTGTCACTGTTTTGTAATGAGAGTTTTTAACCTAAAACTTGATCAGCTGCATTTCCAAAAGTATCTGTTAATAGTTATAAAGTGGTAAAAGTATGGATGCATGCACGTTGTAAGATGAATATGCGTTAGTACGGCTGTACCTTGAAAACAGAAAGGATCCCAAACTGTGGATCTGTCCCCTAAGAATCAGGTCAGCAAATTTTGGGGGTTGTGTTCTATATCAAAGCTCAAGACCCTTCGTATTTACAAAGTGGATTTGTGCTTGAATTATCAGGTAAAATCTTTTATTTCAAAGTTTTGTTTTGTTGTAACTGTGCAAGTGCTTCTGCTGTAATTTGTCTCTATTCTTATAGTCAAGCTCTCTGATTTTAAAAAGTGCTATTTAATAAAAAAAAAAAAAATTAATACACTCACAGACACCACTGTGTAAAGTCCTTAAAAGACCGATAAACTAATAGACATGAAACGTAAATTTCATGAACTTGTCCTTTAAATCATTTTCTAACTAACCGATGGTACAGAATGGGAAGGAAATCTCATCCACTAACACATTACTCATTCCTCCTGCCACGCTCACTCACTATTCAAATGTGAATATGAGTTTTCTAAATATAATCTTACAATAACACAATCACACGCACACACACACACATATATATAAACATAGAGTTGTTTTGTTGAGTTCTCACTCATAGCGTAGTATCCCAATATTTTCCATGGCAATTTTACAGGGACATTAAAACACTATCAAAATACTGTTAACAAGAGGGCTCATCTAATTCACCACCAATCTGAGATAATGTTGGCCGAGCAAACTTTTGTTAAATCGGCTCAGCTGAAAGTACATCCAACAGAGAATCCTGGGAACCAAAATTCTGGCTGGGTTTATTCAGTGGAATGGAAATCAATTTATAACTTTTATCTAACATGTTTTCTTCTGGATTTTCTGTAAACAGATGTTGGCAGGCATATTTTATAGTTGAAAAAGGTGATAAATTGTGGTGTCGTGAGGTTTTTGATGATTCATCTATCTATCTCACAAGTACAATTTTAGTCGCACTGAAGCAGAAGTTCCTTTCTGGTTTATGTGGCAGTTGCACTGATCCAGCAGCTCTTGCGTCACACTCTACGCTGCTAAAAGGACTCATCTCTGTAGAACCCCCCCCCCCC
>NW_024582481.1:1050381-1101286 GCF_018398535.1 Haplochromis burtoni
CCACCACCACCACCACCACTAGTCATATAAACTTCTGCTGCATCCAAAGTATTTAACCTTCTCTCTATGTGTCCTTTGTACCCTGTCACTAGTTGACTGCACATCTTCCACGTTTACTTAACTAACCACACATATGCATATAACTGATCTGTATCACAAACCATATGCAAACTCTGACTTCATGGTTTGTTTTAGCCCACTTTGTCCACAGATGTGTTTTGGCTCCAAGGACAATGAGTACCAGACGGGGTGCCAGTGCAGTGAAAAAAAGAGGCATTTACACACACAATCATGACCATGCATACAAACACACACAATGTACATACAAGCTAGAGTTAACGCAAGCAGTCTGCAGATTCAGCTGTGCTCTTAGCTCAGCGTCTCTGCTCAGTGACATCATACCCCGACAATGCCACCATTCATACAGATGTTGCTTACAAAACCTGTAGTTAGACTCTCATTGTGTGTACTGCTCCTCCTCCTCCTCACAACAAGAGAATTTGCCAGAGGTGCTCCCCTACTATGGTGAAAGAAAATGAATGGAACACATAACAGAGTTACAGTTTATGCTAATGGTTTAACTGCTTGCAAATGATTTTATACTAAGGTAATCATTTCATCAATCATGACATGGCAGAGATGAAAACTGTAACATCTGCAGCTGCCTCACTTTTTTGGAATTTGTGAGCAAAATAGGTGCAGTTTAGTGCAGTTACTGAATTGCAACTAGTATTTGGATTATCAGGATTAAAGATCAAGCATTTCGCTAAACAGTGAACATGTACGAAAGAGTTACCCTGAAGAACTAACAGCAAGGTTTGTGCAAGTGAAATGAAAACTCAACATCAGTGCACGTGGAATACTTTGATTATTGGCCCTCCTGTGTGCTATGAAATGTTCCTTTAAGAGAAGCACTGCTTGCCCCCCCTCCCCCCCTTCAAGTAAAAAGGAGCATATTTAGAGCATGCCAGGAATTATGTCATCCACCAATCTAGTGCCAGCTCCACAGCCAAGCAGGCTGCAGTGAAAGAACATATAGTATTGTTTACCACATAAAAATCTCAGCACCTAGCCCGATGCTTAGTGACAAATTTATTGTCCTTAGTAACAATATAAACAATAGATAATTGGGAGATAATAAATAACACATTTTCATACACCAGCACAAAGCCCTTTCAAGGCCCCTCTTTCTGAAATTAGCAAGCAGTCAGGATGTGTGGAAAGCATGGGACTCAGTTAAAAGACACAATAAAACAATGCCAAAGTGCACCATGCTGAAAACAGTGCCACTGACATGAGCCATGCACCACATTCATAGACTCGAGTTTGTTTTTAGGGGAAATTTGATAAGGGCTTGTTTGGGTTTTTCTTGTTACAGATGAAAAATGATAGCAATTACCTTTCATTGCATGAACAAAAATATCAAAATTTAAGCATAGGGAGTCTGTGGTGTGTGAGGGTTGGGGTGGGTTGGGGGTGTAGGTGTGGGGAGTAGAAAACAGTACAAGTATTCAGAAATGTTTTACAGTTTTCCTTTATAGGCATGCATGTATTCTGTGTGTGCATCTCATCTGTCAGTCGTTTTTCAAGTAGTCTTGGCTGCCTGTACATGCATGTGTGGGTGCACGTGTGTGCATGATTTTGCAGCTATTTGTACAAGCAAGATGACACAGTGCTGGTCCACGCGCGGTGCATATATGTGTGTGTGCGTGCGCTCGTAAGGAGTGGTGATGTAATGCTTTGGCCGGCATGCTGTGGAACTTGGCCTCCTCTGTACTGCGTTTCCTCCACGCTGCGAGGGTCAACTATCCCACAAGCTCCAGCACACAACACTCACTATTCAATTCCCCAGACCACAACAGAGCAGAATTCAACCACACCCGGCACCAAGAGCACCCAGTCCCTCACAACAAGAATGGGGAAAAAAACACTTGAGCTAAAACTAATAAAACATTCCAATCCCAGCAACCCTCCCAGGCAACAAACTAAAAGCATTAAGAAAAAAAAAACATATCAATTATTCCACCATCAAGCTTTGCTATACCACTTAAATGATGGCACTTAAGTAGAAAATCAGAAGAACAAAGATGGGCACTGATGCAGATACAGTCTTTAGCCCAGAGAGCACAAACAGAGAGCTTAGAGCAAGATATGAGTCCCCAAGGGGCCACAGCAGTCCTTTGGCTCATTAACTATTTACACCAGAGACAGGCCTCCCTACTGCTCTGGCCCACCACAAAATCAATTAGCCTTCATTAGCCCAGGCTCAGGGCATGCTTTCTCTGACAGGGGAGGGATAATCCTGCTACCGATGCCTCCAGTTACCACAAAATATCAAACAGCAGCAAGCTCACCCATATGGCCATACATGCATGCACAAACATGAAAAGACAAAGGAAACTGGTTCTACTTTTCCCTAAGAAGTCTTCTATTTTCTCCCTTCTTATTCATTGTTTGATCTTGCAGTATATCAATATTGCTTCTCGCCTTTTAATTCTATTGCCTATTCTGCCTGTCTGTCCGTTTCCTTCATGTCTATCAAAGTCCCACTCAATCCCCTCTTCTGCTCTCACAATGTAAACGCTGAGCACAAAGAGTGCATCCAGATCCGTTCCTCCGAGGTGTGGGGTTACAGTGCGAAGATTTCCCATTGGCGGAAAGTCAACATGGTCAGGGTAATGCGATTAGAGCCGGATTGAGATCGTCGCAGGGGACACATGGGCCTGATCATGGCCCAGTTATCCGATAGCGAGGCCGTATTTATCGACCAGGCCCGGGCGAGGATATTGGAGACATTAGAGACCCCGTCTATGCTTATGAAACCCACGCTGGAGATCGCACCGGGATAACACAATTAGTCTCTCACTTTCTGTCCACAATCACAAAATTCCATCAGTTGTGTTCAGACATCAGGGAGCAGAATCTCAATTGATACACATTGGGTTGCTGTGCCTCGTGCCCGAATGGCCAACTAACCAGAAAGTTGCATGGTTAGGGGGCCTGCAGCCATTTAGTGACTGCATATGTTTATAGGAGGCCTAACAGAGCATTTACAATTCAATTACACAGATAGGAGGAGAAAAAAAAGAGTAAGACATGTCTGGATGATGGCCAGGGGAGAGATAAGCCTAATACACTAATATTGTGTTACCCTAGTGTGTTACCATAGGAACAGTTGAAGAGATTCAAAAGACTACAAAGGCGATCAATCTTGAGAGAACGGGAGGAAGAGGGAGAATTAAATGCCCTGGGACTGCTCCCGCTCTCCTCTATCAGACCAATAACTCTTCTAATGACCTCTGCTACCCCTCTCTCTCTCCCTCTCTCTCTGTCTATGTGTGTGTCTTTGCCTCTCCAGGATGTTTCTCTCCAGTAAACCCAGCTATCTATGAACCTTTCCAAACACAAAGAGCAGCCAACTCTTTTCATTATGGTTTATAATTTCTTTTTTCTCGATATCCATGTCATGACACTCCAGTTATTTATTTTTAAAACAAAGGTTGGCAGTTGGTCACGTTGCTACAGCATTAATCAATTCATATCACCTTAAATGTAACTTTTTAGCTATTTTTCATTAATCAGAGGTGCACTGTCATGAACCAGCACAAGTGTTGCAGCAGTACTGGCATTCAAAATCAAGAACAGTGCAAAGAATCTTTTCTTTTTGAGCTTTTTCTTCTGCCAGTCCTTCTTTAACTCTCAAAACCTGTGCCTACATATTATTCCAACTTCTACAACTAAATGCTTTGTGAAAGGATGAGGTCATTTGATTTTTTTCCCTGCTGTGTTAAACTAGTGCTAACAAGTTGCAGGACCTACAGAACATGTTCTGTACATTAAGATATACATCAGGCAGTTGGTGGGCAGCCGAGCCACAACCACATAAAGGGCCCTTTATTCCAGCCAGAGTCTCCGGTACTGCACTGGCAGGTTCAGACACAGCTTTGATTACACACCAAATGATGAAATCCACACAGGCCTAAGAGTGCAGCCTTGCTGGCAGAGCCCAGTGGAAAAGAAGGTTGCAACACTTTTCAGCTTGTGTGTGTGTGTGTGTGTGTGTGTGTGTGTGTGTGTGTGTGTTTGTGTGTGTGTGCAGGCATAAAAGTGTATGTATGCATGTGAATGCTTGCATATACTCACCAGTTTGGCCTCTGAGTGCATGGAGGGAATGTGAGTGGAGGAGCAGGAGCTGCTGTGGGCGGGGCTTTGCATGCCCATCATATTGGAGCCCATGGACATTTGTCTCTCCATCTGAAGATTACAACAATACAATAACAATCACGCAAGTGTAAACAGGGCTTTATTTAAACACATATCAATCATGCTGTACTATTTATGCTAAGAGTGGTGATTTTTCAGAGATGCAATCACTGCTTTCTCACAGGTATGCACCAAAAACCTTTAAGCATTTTAAGTGTGAGACCTATCCTTTGAGGTTATGGAGCATGAGATGAGAACGCATGAGAGCCTGATTTCACATGACAGGCTGCCCTGTGCACAGCTCTGTGTGATGATAACTGGAGCTGACCCAAAACAGGAAGCCAGCATGCAGGGACTTAACACAGGAAGCTGGGCAACTGGGGTGTGTGTGTGTGTGTGTGTGAGAGAGTTTCTAACAGCAGTTTGGTGAGTATCTGTCAGACTAACATCAAAGTCGTCTAGTTGCAGGATGTTTCAATAAAGACATAGGTTAGTTAGCTCTACAAATTTTTAACCATCTGTCTTTGTGTGTATGCGCTCACTACCTGTCTCTGATTGATTCTAGTCTGGTCGTTATGTGTCATAGCTGAGACCTGAATGTGAAGAATTCACATGACATGTGGTGAAAGGTGACCCGTGTTCACCGTGTGGTGCAAACAGGAAAGAAGATATGTTTGCTTGAACATCTACATGCATGTGTGCGTGTAAGGTGTTGCGGCCTCTTAGCTGCTGAAGTTTTGGTGAAGTTTGCGGTGCTCTCCATGAGGCATGGGCCCTCTCACCCCCACCCCTGCCTGGACCTTTTCCTTGCCCTCCCCTTCCCCTGGTCCACAGAGATTTGGGTCTAGAACCTGACACACAATCTTAATTGCAGTAAGTGTGTTTTGTGTAAAAATATCACCCAAACGTGCACCCCTTTCCTGAACCGTCAATCTTCCCAAAAATCGCTTAGCCCTTAATTTAATAAACATGGGAAGGATTTTTCCACACCATAAAACTGAGCCGTCTTATGTTACAAACGGAACATATGTTGTATCATTGCAATCCTGACATGAGGGCCTTTCGCTATGTTGTTATCATTTCCTGTTACACAATGTGATTGTTCTGAATTTAATTGGCTTAATTGTAGTGAAAATTTACATTTTGAACTCACAGGAAAAAACCATTCATTTCTGCAGGAAGAGTCGAAACTGCACAGCAACACCAACACAGCTTATGTTCAGTCTGAATGTACAGTGCACTGTCATCACAGGAGTAAACGAGTCTACTTCTGCATGCGTGAGCGCCGCTGTAAGTGAATATGCTCTGTAATCTGTTGTGGTACTCACAGGCATCAACACAGCAGAGGAGCCGGGCATGGTCGGGTCTGGCAGAGTTCCAGGCATGGAGGCTGGCAGAGGCTGCCTCTGTCTGTTTCGTAGGTGCAGTAGTGAGGACAGCGAGCCGGGGACGGGCCTAAAAGGACACAGACAAGGAACTTAAGGGTTTGTCCTGCTACACACAATCTAAGAATATTATTCTTTGTTGTTTCATACACCAGCACCAAATCCAGCATGAAATTTAGTGCTAGTTTTTAACGTGTCCTAATAAGCACAAAATTAATGTATAAGCATATATTGAAGAAAGAAGTGATAATATAGTGTAACATCCCTTTTTAGTATATTAATGGACATTTACTAATTTCTTCTTTTTTTTTTACACACACAAAAAAGTTTAATTCTCAGTTAATTTTATCTTTCTGTACTTTCAGAGTATGAATAATTGTATTATACATTATAGTGTGATATAAATGACTCACTGTTTTTATATTTCCTACAAATTAAGTGCTGAAATAAATTATTACTATAATATACAAAGGCATGAAAGAAGGCAAGTGAAAAAATGCACGACAAGCTTAGCTTAAGTCACCTTTGTGAGTTTAAAAATTGTATGTTTAAAAACTACAGTTGCTAAAGGGAATTTGATTACCCACTGATATAGTTGGTGATCATGTCTAACTTTTATACTCAATTCTAGCCCTCTGGTTTGAAGCTCATTCACTCTGAAGACAGGAACATCAAAAACAGAGCACGAATATTACTATATATTACATTATATATTACATTACTTCATAACATGATAATAATATAAAAAATATAGGGGACTTCTGTCAATCGCAGTTTGGAGGATTAGGTATTTTGCTGTCACCTGATGTGACTCACTGATGTGCTTATAAAAACTAAGGGTCTGTGGCTCCGTTGACAATAATAAAGAAAAAACTTCATCAAGTGTTTCCTTTTAGACTAAAGGGGCTGATTCTGTCATAGATACTGAGAGAAATGTTGGTGCTTATATCAAAAGATTCAGAGTCTCTGAATGCAATGAATTGCTTTCATTTTTCGTGTTTCTGGTTAAAAGTGTAATCACTTTCCAAACATGCAAGTTGGCTGCTGCCCCATGTTCTCGGAAAGCCCTGAGCTGAAAGCACGCACGCTAAAAAAAAACTATTGTATTATCGTAATTCTACAAAGTGGGGCGGCTAAGGAAATCTATTCGTACATGTTAAAGTAAATTTAACATTTTCAGAGAAAATGCTTTCCGCAAGCTCGTTCTTTTTTAGTTCGCTCTTCTTTCTACAGCCACAAACTCAGAACAGAACCACCACCCCCCCCCCCAAAAAAAAAAAAAACATTAGTGAGCCTGTGCGCATGCTGCACTTCAATCATCTCATGAGTTTTTGGATATACTTTACTTTTGTAAAGTATATCCAAAAACAATGGATGAATAATGATTTTGGTGATGATAAATGACTAATATTTGTCATAACAACCACATGAGATGAGCATGATGAGAATCATATTTAGAAACTGCTAAAGCAATGGAAGCCCTGTGGGGAAAATCTCTTTCAGTGACCACAAGAGCAGGCGGACCAACGGGCTTATCCACACTCACGGCCACATCAATAAATCACATGTACAGAGGGCCCAGGCTAAGCTTAAACTATTGACAGCAGTCCTGTCTCAGTCACTGGCTCAAGGCCTTGGCCATACAAATACCCAGACCAATACATCTGCGCTCGGTGACATCATTTATACAACTGTCACCAAATCCCTGCTTCTAAGAACAACAATTCCCAGCTGCAAGGTGCTGCAACACCCGCATGAATGCAGCAATTATTCAGTCCTCACATCTAAAAGCAGCATTCACTGCACGATTCTTCAACAACTTGCATCAGAAGAATCAATAAATCTCCAGTTATCTGTATCGCCACAATCAGCGCTGCCACTCACCAGCTATTTAAGCTCCATTTCCTCCAAGCAAACAAGAAGCATTTAGGTTAGCTGTGTTCAACGGGTTAACATAATCAATTCACCACATCACAGCCTGGATTACGGTAATAGTGAGTGGTGAAGGAGTGATGGCCTAATGGAGGGGGGTAACAGGGCAAACGTTCCACCACCTGAATAAATACCTGTATTTTTCCAGACCTAAATATGTGCATTTATGCTCCAGACATTTTAGATTGCTGCACACACACACAGGACTATTACCATCCTGACGATGTGTCATGCCAGTATAACATCCCAATTTATCACAATCACACTCATTTAACAGCGCGTATGACATCTGAGCAACACAGCGAATTCAAACATTTCCACATGGGAAAACTCATGAAAGTACAATGAGGTATGCAGTGTAGCTGCATCAACAGTTTCCCTCAGTGTTTAGACTTTGCCAGCATTCAGAAGGATGAACAGTCGCATGCTGGTACATGCTGTTGATTATGTAGATGAAGACTACATCATTTTTTCATAACTACGTGATGACTCGATTTTTCATTCAGACGCAGACTGAAGTTTTCTCAACAGATTTTTGCAACACACTGAAGTAAAAACGAATGTTAACTTGAAGCACGTCTGTATCTCATTATGATGTGTCAATTAGCTAAACAAAACTGGCTCATTTAAAGTATTTTTGTTCTAAAACTGTCACAGTATTTGCTTTCGTTTCCCACATGTATCATGTGTGCTATTCTACTAATTTAAACAAACAGTATTTTGTAAGAAGGATAAGCTTTATACGTTTATTTTTTTATTAATTAGCCCTATTTCAGTCATACTTCATCCTTAATCCTGGCAGCCACATAATAAACAACAACATTAAAAAAACACACAGACACACAGGCTCTGTGACACAGAGAATAAAGGCTCCTTTTGAAGACTGTAACTTCTGCACCTGTCTGTTAGACGAACGCTCTGTCCATCACGACCACATTCACCAAAACACAACCTGCTTGTCCACTGGGAAGAAAAAAACAACACTAACATCTGACAGCACTTCCTCAAGGGATTAACCCGAGCTTTGTGCTGACTCTGCTGATAAATAAAGACATTGCAGACAGCCGGCAAAAAGTCACTAACGGTGAATCCAAAAATCTAGAAGAAACAAATATAACTTACTTGTTGAAGTGAACACAATGGCAACGTTTCTTATGCATTACAGTGTCAGAACCACACTGTAAAGCGCCTCAGCAACAGTTCTGAAAAAGGGCTGAACTTGTTTTTCTAGCTTTTTCCAGCAACTTAAAATGAAAGATTTCCTGCTTCTGATGAACTCTTAATATGTAGTATTGTGTCACTCTTTCCTTTTCCTGTGCGTTTTACAGACTAAACCATTTATTCTTTTTTTCACTCTGATAAATACTATACTCTACAAAATAATGCATTTTAATATAGCACTATCGTACACCGTCAGTAAGGCACTAATCAAATACAGTATAAAGAGTTAAACAAGAAACTTTCTATATTTCATGCTCCCTCCTGCTTTGTGTATTTACATCCTCCTGCTCAAAGTGTTTATATGTGAATAAGTGCATATGTGAGTGTGTGACTGTTCATTAAGCTGCGTGTGAACATATGCATGTGTCTGTGTGTGTGTGTGTGCGTGTGTGTGTGTGTGTGTGTGTGTGAGTGAATAATGACAGGCTCGGCTCCACTGAGGGGACTGATAATAGCCTGGGCTGTGGGCCCCAGGGGAGAGCAGGTAGACACTCTGCAGTTCTGACCCTGCGCTCTCACATTACTGAGTGCTTCGCTCTCAGCCCAGCTCTCCTCCACAATCCCCGCCCAAGAACCGCCGCCGCCGCCCAAACCCACCCATCTTCACTCCACCATGACATCATTAGTAGACTTTCATCCCTCCTTATGCCTTTTTTACTTTTTCTTGTGCTCTCTTATTTCTAATTGTCCACATCATTATGATATTTCTTTCCACCACGGACCCCTCATGGTGTCCACGCCTAAACCCACGTCCCCCTGATCTACTGTGTGTAATCTACAAATTTTGTAGACACACTGTGCTTTACTGTCCCAATCCCAACAGTCCCAACTCCAACTCAAGTACTGGGGACTTATACACAAGGGGGTTGGCTGTCATCCAACAGAGAGAGAGAGAGAGAGAGTCCACTGACTCATATCCTTCCCTTTCTGACTCGGCTCCAGCAATGATGTAATGCTCTTGGTTTTTCGCCCTCCCCCCACCCTGTGCCTGCCTACCCCCAGATTTTGTCCCTCCCTCCCATCCTCCTCTCACTTTTCCCTCTCTTTCCCTCCTCAACTCAGTCCAGCATCACTGTACTCACTCCTCGCTGGGTGAAGTCACTGCAAGCTCTGGGTAGACACAGCAGCTAAAAACTTTTGAACGTAACCAAAACAGCCTAGGGCCAAGTTCCAGACGTTTGGGAGATGGTGGTGCAGTCACCATGGGAACGGAGGTAAATACCGGGAGAAACAAGGGCCTCAAACAGCTTGCAGCTGCCTGGCTCTCTGAGTAAACACTACACAGGACCTGCCCCTGATTTACTGCCTTTAATCACTGGTGGGAGGAGAGTGCCATGGGGTTTGGACTGAGGAAATAATACGAATCTGATCAAATAAATCAGCTATAATGGGTTACGACACAGGCTGACTTTTATTAGCGCTCCAGAGAAGGGATGGATGCTGGGAGGGTGCTTCACTGGAATGGATCTGGGCTGGGGTGTCCTCACATTAGGGTGCCTCAAGCTGAGTTAAGGCATGCCAAAGCACAGTTTAGGAATGGTGGGGAGTGACACTCTGGAGCAAATTAGTGTAAGTGTTGCGGTATTTATTCACCAAATATGATACTGTTTTGAATCATCAGATGCTCTTGGCTGAGGAAAGCAAAGATGGGTTGGCTTTCATTTTAACGAAAGCATGTCAGTCCATTCATATCGGCGGTGAATCGGAAAAACTCTTCAGCAGCTAATGAGTCATCTTGTTACAAGCTACCCTGGGATCTGTCAGCAGCACCTGACTAGTGCTGTAACATTTGACATAAACAGACCCTTTCACTTTCAGAGATACTTCATCTTTTTCCCTTTTCATCTACTAAAACTTCACTATTTATTAACATGTTTATGTCTCTGCTGTAAAGCCAACCTAGGCTCCTGTCACCCTGCCACCTGATTCCTGTCTTCTGTCAGTCTCATCTCTCATTCAGCTTTCCATCTTCCCTTCTCTTTCAGAATCTCCATACATTTTTCCCACACCCACGTTGTTCTGATGCCATGTTCTTCATGCTTCTATCTTTTCCTCTAATTCTGTACACACCATCCAGCAAAATCCATGTCCTCACCATCTGATGCCACTCTTCACTCTCTCTCCTTTACCCCCAGGAACTGTCATTTCCTCTCCGCCATCTATACCTCCTAATACCTTCTTCCGCTCCTCCATCCACCTCTGATCCCATTCTTCCCCTACTCTGTCCACCTCTGATCCCTCTTTTCCACACTTCCCTACATTGTGATCCCTGTGCTCCCCAGAGCTCTGAGGCACATCCCTGTGTGTGAGTTGCTTGTGCAGGAGCCTGCATGTGTGGTGGCCCCAGGGCAGGGATGACACAGACCCACTGGAATGAGAGGGAACAGAGTCTGGGCGTTCCTCTAAAAACGCACTATTAAACCCAGTGCAGTACACAATGAGCTCATCTTAATTCAGGTCAGATGTACATCCTGCTTTCTCTCTCTTTCTTTTTGTCTTTTCACTATTTTTTTAATTGATTACATAGTTTGAGCTTTATTCGTCTGTACCGTGCTTACCAGTTTTCTCTTCTGTCTACCTCCTTCCTTTCTATTTGGATTAGCTCTACAATTTATGCGGAGCCAATAGCCACTTTTTTTTTTGCGGAGAACTAACAAGTTCGAGCACGGGGGCAACTTAAGCTTTCTGTAGAGGTCACACACTCGTATACTCAGGACGGACCTCCCTCCTTATCACAACTTTGTGAATGCTATCTAATCATAAACAATAATAAAAGACATCTTGTTTAAATTGTAAAGTTCATGAGGTCAAACTTTATCCATAAACAGCCCATAACATCCTTTCTCTCTATGCTCATGCACCAGTGCAGTGCACTTAGAAGGCAGCACCACTGGGTTATTACAGGCATGGAAAGACTTATTATGCAATCTATACGATATGCAGTGTGTATCATGAACCACCTATCGGCACCGCTGTATCAATATTAATTCAGTATAGTAGGTCAGCGGTGCTATTTTAAACAATTGATGAAGTAGTGAGTATCAGATTACACTGTATGTAAAAGAGCATGTACACATTGTGTTTAGACGTGAACATCTGTTCTCAATAAGTGCTCACTAGCTATAATATCTGACAATGATCGTGGATTAACAGGATGATCGCAAGCTTTTGCAATCAAATAGAAATGCAAATGTACTTTGTCACAGACACTTATACATTTTAATAAATTGAACTGCTACAATTCAATCTATTAAAAGCAAATCTTCTACCCAGTGGTTCTTCATGATCAATCAGCACACTAGCAAATCTCTTTGCAAAAACACAGGAAGTTAATATCACTCTACACTTTGCATGAAACCTTGCTGTTAAGAAGGCATGAAGGCCAACATCTATTTCTGCTACTTCCCTTAAAGGCAAAGACAAGGACCACAAGTAGAAGGGTGCTGAAGGTGTGAAAAATATTGTGCATTTAAAGCAGCATGGGAAACACAACCACAAATTGACTTCCTTCAAACCTGTGCACAATGTGACAGCCAAACTTACAAGTTGCACACAGTACGCCCAGGGTGGGACACCGCAAATGATAGATGTATAGGTTTAAAGATAAATCCACAATCTAGAAAAGCGAATAGACTCTCCGCATAGAAAGAGCTGCTTTAAAGTTAATGTGGTTATTGTCACATTTGTACAAAAACAAAATGAGACAAAGTTCTATTTTCATTATTGAAGGTAAATTGAAAAACCTTTTGGTTAAATGGTGAAAAACCAACACTACCTGACATCAGCAGTTAGTGGTTTTGAGGGCTGCATCTCATAAGTTCAAATATTGTCTTTAACACTTTAGTAGGTTTAGACATCTGTACTGTACATTTAACGAAAAAAATAATAGTTGAAAGCAGTACTTAACTATCAAATTATCGGCAACTGATGATGAAATCTGCCACATCTGTACTGTATTCACGTAGCCCAGATGCATTCAGGTTGATTGTGCTATGTAATGGAAACAATCAGGCTGAATTCCTTTGTGGAGCCAAAATAGAAGAATGTCATTTTTTAATGCCTTGTGCCCACACCCATCCACCCAGCGAGCTCCACTTACAAGTGAAAAGGCTGAGGTTTTCACAGAATGTTGTATCTCACATGGTTGACTAGTAATGTCCAACACATTTAACTCTGACATAACTCAGCACCAGATGTTTGTAACTGAAAAGCAGAGAGCATTCAGAACAGTTGGACACCGCTTCACTTTGTATGATAATGATAGCCGTGACATTAAGATCTGCTGGCTGTTTCTTATGCCTGGTTTTAACACTGGTTTGTGTCAGTGCAGCTCCCCCAAGACCTCCTTTAAGGACTCAGAGCTGAGGGAAGGAGAGAAAAAGCGAGAGCGAGAGAGGTCCTCAGGTTTCACAGCTGCAGGCCCAGCTCAATCCTAAAGTAAATGGACTTGAGGAAAGCCAATCCTAATTGATTCCAAGCCTCAAAGCTCTTTAGTAAACATTGTGGAGCAATGAAAATGACTTGTTATCCTAATTCATTGGATGCTCATGCTGTGCACTCAGCAGAGCAGAGGAACAAAATGAAGAAGCAGATGGAAGTGAGATTAAACTGATTTTGTTTGGTGATTTTGTCTCATTTAGAGACATATTTACCACAGAGCCCCATAAAGTGTATTGATACTAAAAGATTTATAGACCTGCAATGATCAGATACACAACCTTTACCAGTCGTGACAAGGATAACCATTTTTTAATAGTCTCTTAGGTTATTATGGTTCAAATTAAACACAAAGATTTACATAGCGGGAACCTAACTGTGCTTCTAGTTTTACATGATGACCTTGTTCACAAAAGCACAGTAAATCAAAACATATTGAAGCCTACAATTCTCATGAATTAACAGGCTAATATCTGGACTGTGTTGGACTGAGTACACCAGTCTGTGAAGTGTCCAGCATGGTCTCTATGTAGGAAGTTCCTGTGGAGAGACCCTGTGCACAGAGGCTTTGGTGAGCCCTAATGGCTTCCTGTGGAAGTTCTGCTTTTCAGTGGAGGGGTTTCCTCAGCCCATTTTCCTGCTGATGTGAACATTTCCAGATCAGTTTTCTCTTGTGTGAATATTCCCATCCTATTCGTGTTTCAGGATTCCGCCATCCTCGTAAACAAGTGACGCATCTGCAACTTTAGACCATACAATTGCTGCTCAGAGGTTGCCTCAGATCATGTGTGACAGATCACTGCAGCTGGCAACTTGGTGCAGTTCTGTGGCTGGCAACCACCACCACATGGCATATCGTCTCTGAATTTTGAGTGATGCGATTTTACGACAATAAACAATAACACAGCTCTCTCAACAAACCGGTAAGGGCTCTGTGGTCAGAAAGGGCTGCGAAGTGAAGTGGTGAGTCAGGTAAAGAGTTTACAATGACAGGTAAAGTCAGGTGAAGCAGGCCTGACAACGTCTCTGTTACTGGCAGTGATTGCTGCTCCTCCAAGGGGTTGAAATTCCATCCCTGTCCTCAACAAAGAGCCTGATGGGGTGTCAGTCAGACTTAGTGATGGGCCTCCCATCCAATATTCACTAGCTCCCGAAGCTGTAAATCTACACAAGACAGCCTCAACACAGGGCTGGCCTAACTCTGAGCCATCTCAATGTCTAACAAGTTTGCCACAGGCCTGGTTTACAGTAACAAAGCCCTGGCACAGATTTGAAGGTGGCTGAAGTTAAAGCACAAGGAATGAATGAGGTCAGTGGAGAGTCCTCATGTGGGAAAAAAGGTGCATAAATGTTTGTGTGCGTTTCCTATAACCGTTATGTCACTGACGTATTAAGACAGAACTGCAGCAGAGGGAAAGACCTTTCACTCAAAGAGATGACAGCCCTGCAAGAGTTGGCAAAATGTATGCAATCAATACCCAATGCAATACCCCAATCATTACGTACAGTGTGCATATACAAGTAATAAGCACAAAGAAGCAACCCACACACATTGTAATTAATATGGTTTCTCTATCTGCAAAGGTTCCAGAGAAGCAGAGCTCTAAGGCAGCTGCCATTCCCATACTGTGAAAAGAACTATTTTAGAACATGAAATGCTAAACCTGTGTAAAAGCGGTCACAGCTTAGGCTTCAACAATGACTTCATCTTATCCTCTGGGACCCTCTTTGGCATACTCTGCTATGGGACAACAGTGAATGAACAGCAAAACACGAATGGCAAGTCCCACACACACTGCTCCAAATGTAATGAAACACTGACATTGCCTCAGAGACAATGGGGGGATGACAGCTGGCACAGAAACAGAGGGACCAGGATGAGACTGAGGCTGTCAGTATAACAGGGGCACACTTGAGGTGAGAGAATCCCCAAAGATCACTGCGCTTGTCAGGCGGTTTTCAGTCTGTCATCAATTCTCAGCAGTGCTCAACAACTGCTGTTTCATGTCATACAGAAAAGAGAAAATGCCTCTCTCAGTAGCAAGTTTCATAAAACCTGTTTGTACCTGTTACTTGTATTTACGCTGCTGATGTTTCACGACATCTTTCGGCCACTGCGGTCTGCTTACCCTATCTGTCTATTTGTTGATGGAGCCTGAGTTATGACAGAGCTGGACTGAGGAGAGGGCAGGGCCTGCTGGATCACTATGCTGGTATCATGATTGCCCATTCGTGAGTGGGACTGCTGGTGCTGGCCTTGGCCTGCTTGGCCATGCAGTGAAATGTTCTGTAAAGAGAAGAGAGGAGGCGAGTGAGCACAGTATAGAGGTTTAGGACTCTATAAAGAGCATTTTCAAGTGCAAAACAACACAAGCATTTCAACCATTTGGCCTTGGACTTCACACATTCAGTGGGTGGGAATGGGTAATGAGGAACTAAGTAAGGTATCATCTAGAAGCTTTTCTGTGCTGAGCTGAGAGTTTATTGATGACCATATTTCCTTTATTTTTATTTTACCAACAGTTTTTAACTGTCACATTATGAATATTCATACTAAAATAGCTGCAAGTGATAGAATACTCACACTCACGTATCTCTCACACACTTACAGTGCCATAAAGTATTTTGCATTGCAGTACAATTACTTAATCTTCACCATTATGATAGTATATTGCAGGATATGGAAATAAGACTATTTCATACTGTCTTCTTGGTGTTTTCTTAAAGTTTCAAATTTTTAACTCTTATCTTGTTGTGCTTTACACTCCCTGCAAGTCTTGCTCTGACTCGCCTCCTGCTGACTTGGCAAAGCCTCCCATCATAAACCACACAGGCTGGGCAGCCTAGACATGGCTGACCTGAGCACGCACGATCTCCAGAGCCAAACCACAGAGACAACAGCTTAGCTGCAGCAGGGACTGCACACACTCCCAGACCTTAGATAAGCAGTCTGTCTTGTGGTGATTTGACTATTACCCATGTTTCAGGTCAAGGTGCTTCAGGGCAGATGTATAATGCATAAATGATCATGTTCTTTGTCAAACGTCAGTGTTTGTGACTCTGCTCACATACAAGACTGTCTGGTCAGTATTTTTTCCTGATTACTGCTGAAAAAGATGTCTCAGGGGTCTGTCTGTCTGGGAGAAATAGGACTCCTTCTCTAAGCGATGAAGATCTGTTTGAAGCTGCAGGTGGAGAACCTGATATCTTTTGTCCTCATCTGTGATGGGTGACAAATCTCCACCTGCTAGCCCTGTCTGTCACTGTTGACAAGTCAGATGAGGTTAAAGCAGCGTGGCACTAGTGGCATCACGAGAACTAGACAGGGAACATATAGTTTGGATAAAAGAGAGAAAATATAGCAAAAATATTAGCGGTGAATAAACACTTGTGGCTATCCATTTTTGAACAAATGGGCAGAATGTGGTTGCATGAGGTCTATGTGTTTCCAGTCTATAAAAAAATGTGTTATCAGCTCATGCAGTGTGAGCCGCTGTTAGCGACATTACTCATGTGATCACTCCAGATAAGAGCTCTTAACCACCTAACCTCTGTGGCTTTGGTCTCATCTGTTTTTTGTTTTGTTTTTTTTAGTCTGAGTTTTTTTTCCTTTTTGTTCCAGTACCTGTTTACTGTCCTCTTCTTCCTGGGCTTTGCAAAATTCCTGCTCAATTGAGCAGTCCAGGTCACTGAACAAGCCCACCTCCTCACAGTTCTTTAAAAAACGTGTTGGCGTGGGTGTCTGGTCTGTAAACGAAGAAAAAATGTTTTTCAGGTTTAAAAGTAGAATGTGGACCTTTAAAAGTTAGAGGGAAAAGAGTTTTAAGGGGTTCCAAATGGCAAAATATATCCGCAAGCGTAGTGTTTTCGTGAAAAAGTTGATTTCATATTTGTCTTTTTCCTTTTCCATTTTGTGATATTGTGTGATGCTTTTGTAAAAGATGTATGCCTAATTCTCATTTGCATACCTGAAACATATATACAATGTAAAAACTTACACAGGCAAAATGAACCAAAATGCAAATATGCACACAACAGTATTTAAAACAGGAACCATGTCTGCAAGAAGTTAAATGAGACACGAGAAAGCATTTAAATCTGTTTTGACAGCGCAGCATGTTTTATTCTGATAATTTGGATAGTTTTACTGCTAACTTTTAATTTGATTCTGTGACTCTTCTTGTACTCTCCGATTTTTATGTCTTGTATTTTTTGTATTTTCTGCCTCATTGTTCCTTCCTCTAAAAAAATGATGTCCAATTATGTGAACCAAAGTTTTTACCAGCATGCACTCTAAGCAAGCTAATGGAGACCAATCCAAAAAGAATAATGAACATACACTGTTGTTGCACATTGTGTTTTTAAGTAAGCATTACTTGTATTTAGCCGATGAGAGACACTACTTTTGACAGCCCAGTTTTTTGCTGACAAAGTACAGATCCCACCTACAGAGTGGGGTCTCATTTGTCGAGCTCAGTCAAGCTGTGGTATTCAGCTTGACATTGTGGGGGGTGCACGCAGATCGGGTTTCAGACTGTTGAAGGTGATTTTGGGATCACAGTTGTTTCAAAGGCTAAAAGCATACTCCATGGCGTGTTTATCCATTCTGGCTAGACTGAGGATTGACTCAAACTTTCGTCATGACGTGTGTACTCAAAACACAGTTTTACTCTGCAAATATACAGCGCCGTTTCGATCTGCAGAGACTGACGATATTACTCAAGCTCTATTAAGAAACCGAGTAATGTCCGTTTTTAGTCGAGTCAATGCAAAGCAAATAGAGCAGGTCAACTTTAGGTCATGAATTATAGTACTAAAAGTTAAGCGTAGACAATTTTGCATGTGACATTGTGTGTCTGAGGTGTGACTTTGTGTGCTGCATAACCACTGATTATTTTATCCTGAGTTCAGTGTATCAGTCAAAAAGTAGTCATAGTTGTAACTCAGACGAAAAGTGATAAAGACGCCTGGCTTAGAAAATCTGATCCTACTGACTACCGAGTGTAAACAATAAAGAACAAACTACTTGAATAGTCTGGCTGTAGCAATTTTTACTAGACAATGGCTGATGCATTAGGAATGTTATAAGGAGTAGAGATCTACACTATTGGATTGGCCGCTACTATTGGTTTGACTCTTACTGGACTTTTGAAACTCTAGATTAATGTCCAGATCAGCGGCTCAACTGGGCTTTTACACCCTGTAAAACTTCCTTTCTTTCGACGTGATATATAGAATGATGACGCACCGAGTGACAGAAAAGCACAAATCACATGAAGTAACAGGAAAGACAAGCTCACACATAAAATGCTCATTTGTCCAGTTTTTGTCAGGCAGCTTCTTTATATGTTACTGAAGTGTTCAGTGTGAATGAAACTAAGCTGTAGAGTAGCATGCCTCATATGATTTACATTATTGCAAACAACTTCTGGAGGCACTGTAAAGCATACTGATGATAGACGAGTGTGTCTGTGCATGAGTCACAAAGACACAGCTGCAAACAAACTCCAAGTTTCTTTCAAACCCTGCTCAAATAGTGAGGTAGTCTGTATTGAAGGAGCATAACTCACCTGATAACATGTTGTCGTTCTTTATGGAGGGGAACTTAAGGGTCATCTCATGTTTGTGTCGATGTATCATTAGATGGTCCTCTGTGGGGAATCGCTGTTGAAAAAAAAGGAATTGTACATATGTAAAGAGACAAGTATGAGTAACTGATAAGAAATGAAGCACTACCCTAAAATAACATTCACTGTTATTGTAGTCATTCTTGACTACATCCTAAAAGAAACTTTTTTTTCTTTAGGTATTTTAACACTAGACCCGATCACAGTTTGTGTTTCAAGCACTTCCATGGTATTGCGTTTTTCCCTCATGCGCGAGAGATAAATCTACTCCGAATCCCTCTTTGGTGTATTGATATCACAGGCAGACATACATATACACATGCACATGTACGCATTGAGTTTTATCACGACAGTCTCACCTGAGAACAGCCAGGAGCGTTGCACACGAACGGCCTTTCCTGGTCCGAGTTCATCACTCTGGCCAACTTCTCATAAAACTACAGAAAAAGACAAAAGAAGAAAGCAGTGAGGAGAGCTGAATAATTTTGCTTTCCTTAGACGAGGGAAAATACGCTCGTGTCATGCTAGACATGAAACTGCTACTGCACCTGCACTAGTTTTCTCACGCTACAGTAATCTGGGCTCCACTAAAATGACATCAAGGCTGAGGTTGTGGAAACACTGGGTCCAATAACTTCAGCAAAACTCAACCACTGGGAAAACTTTTAAATATTTCGATAGATGGATTTTCTTTATATCCACGTTTTTATTGCACATTACCACATAGATTGTAACACACTTTAAAGCTGGTAATAAACAAAATGAACAAATGTATCTATATAGACACTGTTTCTCAGTACTTATATATTTTTTATTAAGGCAGCTATGTAGTAAGACAAAATTGACTTTAAATAAAAGGCACCTACATCTGGAAAAAATAGCTCCACATTTAAGTTTCAGCCATACAGTCATCGGTTTCTTAATGAATTGATTCGCTGGTTATGCATCTTTTAGTGAGAACAAGAAAAGGAAGCAGCGGCTGTGCAGCCGTGCACAGTCAGAAAGTGCAGCTTATTTGATAGAAAGAAGAAAAGGAACTTTAGTTGGTGTTAGTTTTAAAGCTTAAAAGTAAGCGGGCCTCAGGTTTTTTTAACGTGCACTTTAGGAACTTCTCAGTGCACCCATATCATTTTAACTTTAAGAATTCAAAGCAAAATGGGACAAGCGATGGTAAAAGATAAAAACACTAAAAATGAACCTCTACAAATTATTTCAAATTTTATCCTTTTCCTCTTTTAACTTTGAAAAACCCAATCAGGCAAAACCAGTTAAAGAAGTCAAAATTTTCAACTGTATTTTTTCATACATTTCAAATAAATTACGGAAACAACAGTTGGATTTTAAAATATATCGATCAACATCAAACGCATTAAACAACACCTATGTGAAATATGATATCCACATGATGGAGCGCACACATTCAAACATTTATATTGCACAGGTTTACAGCATCTTACTTTATTGTTCCTGCCAATAATTTTTTTAAATTATTTTAGGCAGGAATAGGAAGGAATATATCTTTTTATTATTATTACTACATTTTATTTTGACGTTTGACTTTTTTTTAAAGTGATATTCAGGATGCCAACCACTTGTAAGCTTACCAAGGCAACACACACAGTATACTTGAAGTTTGGTCAGATTCTGAGCTAAATTTTTGCTTGCATTTGCATTTTTACTGAAACAATTTTTGTTAAGATCTTTGTGTTTAGACAACATTAAACACAGAAATTTATCTCACTTGTGTAAAAGAGAAAAACGGTTTTCATCACAGTCTGCAAACTACTGAGCAAAAAATATTATTTGTGCAATCCTTGTACTTTTTTTTGCGACATCATACTTGGTTCGCAGCTTATTTAGTATTTCGAGATCTTATTATTGTTACAGTGCAAAAGTATAAACTATTCTTCTAATAAACACTAACAAAGAGCCTCTGAGCAGTCATCACATTTCAATAACACAAATGCCAAGCACTTTTAGACGGATGTCATACCAGATGTTAAGTAAGTACGATTATTTGTCTTTTAGAGTGAAGGTGGACATGAACATGCAAAACATGCAAAACAGGGATGCACCATTATATATAAGGAACATCAGTACTGGCTTATATCAGCCTTGCTGGCTGCCATTTACCAAGTTGTGGAGAACTGAAAGATTTTAATGTAGTTTTCATTGGCACAAATTATTACATACCGATAAAAAAAACCCATATATGCTGCATTGGTACTTTCCAAGTTGTTATTTTAACATAACATTTCTTAACCATTCTTGCATCCCTATTTCACACCCCACACATGGAAACCACACTTGGCTGATGTGTGGTTTCAATGCAAAGCCCACAAAGCGCATGTGGACCATTGGGGTGTCTAGCCATATAAGAAATGGATTTTGTATTTAATTATTTAATGATTCTTGGCCTTATGAGCCTTATGAGTCTTGGCTGCATGATAGTTGCACAGAAACCTATTTCTTCTATGTTACAATAACTTAGAATTGCAGTTAAATAAAGAAAATTTGGCATTATGACGTAAAATGAGACACAAAACTTTTTCTGCTTAGTTTTATCTGCTTTTTATTGCACAACTTAAATGTAATCAGAGAAGGGGGATTAATAAGACACTAAGAGTTTGATGATCATCAAATAGGTCTGTGGTTTATCATGTGTCCTCTCAGTACAACTAAAACATCTGCAGTATTTACAACACTGATACTGGACCACATCATTTTTATTTAATGGCACATTAAACATTTCCTTTTATCGCTTGCATTATTATCACCTCTCCCTCCTACCAGTTCACAAGAACCGCACCACATCTGTAATTCTGTAATAAGTCTGTAATAAGTCAGTGCGGCATGTCAAGTGTCAGGCATGAATACTTTCATACACTATGTGCATGTGTGTCTTTTTCATAGGTACAGGCTATTTCCTTAAGCGCAGTCAAAACAGTCAAATATTGTGTTATGCTAAGCAGTCCTGTTTTCCTAACAAGTTGTACTTCATGACCAAGCCCGCTTGAACAGGGTCTGGAAAGGGTCTCACTGTCAGAGAGCAATGAGACCTGGTCTCTCTTTCTATCACCAGTTCAGTTCTCTAAAACAGGGCCCCTAAAAACTCACCTGGTCTATTTTGACACAACAAACACGACCAACACTGCTGATCATTAAATAAAACTAAGCGCTAGATGACAAAAACAGTGTCTGTAGATATGGCGCTACTCACTCGTGTATTAAATAAAGGCCCCAAATGTTCATGAAACAGCATGAATCAGCTGTTGTGTTTCAACTCTTGTTGGAACTGTTGTTTACTAGCTCCCTTCTTGATTGCCAGTATGAATTTGAAACAGTTCTTGAAACATAAAAACTTTAAAGCAAGGCATTAAAAAAATAAGAGAAAAATTGTTTCCATAACTGTAAAAAACAGAAACCTTTACCTTCCTGTTCCTGTTTCTAAAACGGGACTCGATCATTCCCTCACATTTACTAGGAAATTCAAACCATATGATACATAAAACTTCCAGCCATTAATTCTGCGAATGCCTCTGCGAATTATCCAATAGCTTTCACACTTCAAATTATCAGCATTCAACGCCCTTTCCTTGGACAGGGCACTTGGCTCTCATTTAATATAGATGTTTTCATTTAGCAGAGGAAATTTGGTTACACTTTACATTAACTGTATCCTGATGTGAGTGAGGGGAAGGATTACGGTCCGGCATTCGATTTCAAGAGGAACTTGGGAAGAACTCTCCAGGTAGAACGCATATTAGAATTTAAACAATATGGTGAGGAAAAGAAGGGTTGGGGTGCAAAGGCATATGGGGTTAAAGCAAGCACAAACATGCACAGCAATTCAACTCTCCAGCTCCAGTGCCATAACCTGGGCTTTTGAGAGTACAAATTGAAGGAAGGATTACGGCGAACCCTGAGACAACGTACACGGGACCTCTCTGACAATGTCTGCACTGAACTTCTGCTCTTAAACTCAATGCATGACTAGAAGACTGGTTTGACTGAAATATAAACTTCAAAAGCTTTCAATTACTGGTCTCTGAGTCAACATAAACTCATAAATCAAAAAATGAACCCTCAGAGGTCTAGCATGGGATTAGTACTGCTCACATTATTCTAACTGTATTATTCTTAGCGTTCACTTTGCAGAACTTTGCAGGTAAAGGTGAAAAGAAAGCTCTAGTATTAAAATAAAATGCTCTAACTTCTGTGGTGTACTTGTTGCTCAGACTTGAGACTGCCTTTATGTTTGCTACCTTTTCACACCTTCTATATTAGTAGAGACATTACCAGGGGTACCTCAAGCACAAGAAATGCAACTAACAGTTTACTGCTGCAATCCAGCTTAACATGTAAAAAACATATATCCATGAAGGTTAGTAAATAACACTATTATAGAATAAACAAGTAACTTTAAATGCATTAACTATAGCTTATGATACTTGGTCTAAGTTTATGTAAATCCTAATAATTATTATGAACTATTTTTGGATGATGTATTTTTGCTTTAAAAAAAAAAAAAATTGTCCAGCAAGTTAACTTTACTCAATCTGATAGGCTACATATTTTTAAGGAGACAAATTATTGTAAAAGCTTTCATACAAAGAAACTCCATCCCAGTCTACATTAAATGCTGAAAAAAGTCGCAACAGGCATAAATAACACTTTAACAGGCGTTATTACGACACCGAATAAAAACTCGGGCACAATAAGTGGAATCGTGTACGAGAAACATGTGTTATTGATAGTGCTGTCACATAAACATAATGATAGCGGCCGGAGAGCAATCAAATAATTAAAGCATCTTTCTCTTTTTTTTAAAAAAGCCGTTCCGTCACAAAGTGCGCACCGTCAGCACAACCTTACTCAAAGTAACCCTCAACATCTTAGCGCTTAATCAAATATCGACTGGCCTGCAGAATGACGTAATCTTGATGAACATTGCTGTTCAAGAGAAAAAGAGGAACATAAATTTAACGTAAACAGGGATACCCTGGGGTAACAGCGTAACCACCGGCCCATTATATTCCAGACAGTCATTGGTGAACCGCAGCACGCACGAGTCCCGAAGATTAGCCTGCTCTGCGTATCCCTGGATGGGACAGGCATGACAATGATGCAGGGGTCCAGCTTCGGAGATTTAGAGCTAAATGAAAAATTAGAAGACGTGCCAAATTGGTGTGAAGTGCAACGAAAAGCGCCCGTTGCAATAAAAATGTTCGTGTTTTTGTCCTTTCAGATAATTTTCTGCAGACTTGCCTTAGCTGCTACCTGACAGACCGAGCTGCAGAGGCACTTGACTCCGCGATTCAACTTCAACAACAGTGTAAGAGACAGGCCAAACACACGGAGCGCGAAGTGACATGACAATGCACTCACTCAAACAAAACTCGCACGACACAAAGCTGCAGACACCAGGAGGTGAAAGAAATAAAACAAAATCACATCTTTAGAAAGACTGCTGAAGCGAACGAGAAAACAAGCTGTTGCATGAAAAAGGGAGAAGGACAAGTGAGAAGAATCGCTTTTTAAAAGAATAAAAATAAAAAGATGACAAACCTGCAGAGGCGCGTGCACGGTCCTCTGCATGGTGGCAAGGCTTTCAACTTACCAAACAAGTGCAGAAAATGTGAAGCAGTCTCTCAGAAGAAACCACGTTGGACTGAGAAAAGATTACAATACGATCTATTTAGAGAGCATAACGTCACCCTGGGTGACGTCACGTGGGATTCCTGAACTTCTAAATCATTGTGGTCCGCTGGTAGGTGGAGCCAGCGGGGGCGGAGTTTGCAAATGCACGCCCAGGGGCATGTATGAACACCGCTGGCCCTCGGTGGGTGTGGTCCAAAGCTGGAGCGCCAGTACAGAGCAATGAGTGCAAATAAACGTGCGGTGCTGCAGCTTCTATCTGTCAACTGCGAGAGCGATAAACGGGAAAACCTGCTAAACAGTCCCACGCGTGAAGTATAATCAAGACCCTGCAAACTTTGACCAACAAAATTGAAACTTTATAATAAGAAGCTCCCTACAAGTAAATGGCCTGCATTTGTATAGCGCTTTTCTAGTCCATAGGACCCCAAAGCGCTTTACACTACATTCAGTCATTCACCCATTCACACACTGGCGATAGCAAGCTACATTGTAGCCACAGTTGCCCTGGGGCTCACTGACAGAGGCGAGGCTGCCAGATACAGGCGCCACTGGGCCTGTGCATGACTAGAAGACCACCACCAGTAGGCAAACATGGGGTTAGTATCTTGCCCAAGGATATTTGGCATGCAGCCTGGGATCGAACCACCGACCTTCTGATTAGTGGCTGACCTGCTCTGCCACCTGGCTGTAGCTCAGAAGGTTCTACTATTTGCTGATTTCCAGCTCCATATCTTTATTCTTGGACTCAGTAGCTTTGAACATTAGCCACAGCCTCACAGCAAATCCACTGCTGAACCAAGACGTTTTAACTCCTCTTTTAAAAGCTACACTTCCTTTACGCCAGCTTTCTATTGATTGACTCCCCCTTGCAAACAGAAGGTTTGAACATCAGGCTAGATGACTGGGATGACTATATTAGGGCTGTTTCCTCTCGCAGGAGCTTTGATTATGGCAGTATTATATATTTATGTACATGAGAGAAAACAAGGAAACACAACAAAAGTCCCCCTTTAAAAGGAACCAAGCAGAAACTGACCTTTACAATGTACCTTGTGTGCGCTTGTGTGACATGATGAGTGAAGTGTTTTTCATGCAAGAATACAAATTTTCTCAGACTTGTGGTCCTCGGATTTGCTAATTCAAAAATTCAAGTAGAATTTGGGAAAGCTCTACCTACAAACCTAAAGAACCTAAAGTAATTATGAAACTGGGAATCTCTTCAAAATAAATTATAATAAACATACATGACCAAGTCTAATGACTCCAGAAACAGGAAAGTTACTTTTTGCCAGAATTACGATTCAGCCTCAGTGACAATCTGCATACTGTATTACTCCCTGACGTTACTGTCAGGGCCTCACAAACGTGTTTTCGTCAAACTGGCTTCATTTTTTGCTTATGTTTCACAGTGAGACTATAACCTGGCAGGACTCAATGCATCATCAACAGCTTGACTGGCAAATGAACTGAATGTGCAAAACACAGAGTGTTGCCTGTTGCCCTTTCTAAAGCGTGCCTTAGCTACAGCACATAGAAGAGATTTAAACAGCTCTGAAGTACAAAGCATTTATGTTGGAGCTCTGCACGACCTGCTGGTGCCAACTGGCTGTGATTTCTTGGGCCACAGACACTGGTAGTGAAGCCATCCTCGGTTCCAGGGATTAATGACTCCTCACACATTGAGAAATGTTTACCACTCGCCACTCCACTAGACACACTAAGAGCTCTGTCACTGAAACAATAACGCAGTCTGAAAAGCCCTCATAACTCAGAGCCTCTCCGCCTTTGTCTTTTAACCAGAGCTTTAATCAACATTTATGACATCCTTTTGTCTCTTTATTGCCAATATATTTCCCAACCAATCCAAACATTATGCTCCCAGAGGAGCAGACTATTAAGGTTGGAAAGAGCCGATACAGTTTGGGTCAGTGACCCACACTAAAGTGGACTTGATCTATATTATACTAAACCTTTTATTATTATGCCTTTGTGCAATGCTTCTAGCTAAGATCACCTTGGGAAGATAAGGACCAGTGATGATGCTTTGTTGTAGCAGGTGCAAAAGGTGAAGGAGGCTAATAACAAAAGCGTCTCATAGGTTTTCAATTTTCATCAAAATATAAAGCACTTTAATGAATATTCCACTTTGCAAAGCAGTCAGCTATAGGAAATAGATGTCCAGATTAATGCTGCTCTTCATACCTCAAACAGAGATGACTACGCCCAAAGAGATATTAGTATAAAGCTCTTAGTAACTGTGCAACAACAGAAATCTAAGATATTTAGTTATCTGTTACCGCTCATATAAGCAAATACTTCTCCAAAATTTGGGGTAGAAAAAGCAAAATAGAAAATAGAAATATATAACTAACAAATGATTGTAGGTCTTTGTCAACTGGTGTTTTCTTGTTTTCACGCACTACTGGTGCATCCTCACCTTACATTTTGGGTTAAAAAAAAACTTCTAAAACTCTGATTTTAACCAACAATATATCAAAGCAGTCACTTTAGTCTGTAGATGAGATCATCCATAGTGGTGTGTTTGTTTTAAAATCGCTACGTTTCAATCAGAGGCTTCACCATCGAACTCTTATCACATATTTAAGACCAAGCAAGTCATGACTGTTGTGGCAGAGGGAAAGATGTAAGATAAGACCTAAGCAGCCAAGTCAATTTTACTGGCATCTGAAAGAAGATAGTCTGGGCTTTCCACAGCAGTAGTTATGTTGACAGATTCAAACTTTCTTCAGAAATGTTCTATTTTTTTTTTAATTACTTAACAGAATAAATTGGTATATAGTCTGAATGTCAAAAATAAATAAATAAATAATGTAGAGTTACTAATTTGTCTGATTTGAAAACATAATCATATCTTTACAAAGCCAGGAAAATATACCAGCCTAGCTGACTATAAATATTGAAAGACATTGCTTCTGAACTGGTGGGAATGTCGTTCCAAGTGTTTGCTGTTCAGTGGTTAAAGATCAGGAACTACTGTGTGGTGAGGAAAACCTCAGGACATACTGAATATCACAGTGTTGACACTCTGACAATGTCAAGGTCTGTGGGTTGTAAAAGAAAAAAAGTAGATATATTTGTGTTACTTGAAAAATGAGAATGTTCAGTAATTCACTGCATTGCAAAACAACAATACAGTAATAAAAAATTCAATACTGGTTTATGGGGATGTTTTGCAATTAAACTTCAAAATAAGGATAGAAAACCCTTTACTCTACAGGCAGTTGTTTAACCAGTAAATTTACTTTTGTGCACTGCAACATCTGAGTTACTCAAATTTCAGCATTCAGATTAATCATTGAAATACTGAAATGAAGCTAGTGGTTTGAAACTGTCAAGACTCAGTAATTTCTGTCTTGGTATGTCAACTATCTCTGCTGAGCTTTCTAATGGCCCTGGGAGTCTTGTCCAACAAAATATATACTCTGGAGGGTCCTCAGTAGATAACCTTAGTGGCTTTTTCTCGCTCAAACACTTGACCCTATAACATTTACATTAGGTGGATGATAAATGGTGGTGCCTGAGTGAAAGCTATGGAGATTTGTAATTGTGTAGGATAATCTTTTTGCACAGCACTTGCGAGAAAGTTTATCAGTCTAATGATATATGAACTTGTCTTCTGTGTTACTTAAAGGGGATTATTAATAACATTTTTAACAATGACAATTTTTAAATGTTATATGGCGAGGCTAACAATAACACAATCATAACACCTTTAGATTACATTACAACACTGCATGGATAATATGTTGTGAGTGGTATTTCCATTGTGTTAGTCATCCCTATATGATTTATATTGGCTTGCGGGACCCGCTGTCCTATTACAAATCACTTAAATAAACACACTGATGATTTGAGTTAGAAATAAAGTCCCTAGGGAGGTGTTTTCACTTTCAGCTGTTTGAAATAAGTCTCCACTCCATGCAAAAATGAAGCCAGAAGGACTGAGGTGCCCTTTCTTTACTGTAGAGTGTAGGAGTGAGGAAATTATCTTATTGGTTGACTCAAACTTGCTGGGCAGTTCCCAGAGAACAGAAGGGTTTGGTCACTTACGAGCAGCTATTAAACGTGACTTTGCCTGCATGTGTTTCCACAGTGAGGTTGAACAGTCTATTCAGTACATCCTAAGCCCAAAGAATCCCAAACATATCTATTACCTCATCTCTAAACTTAAGAGTAATGATTAGGTGAAGCCTTACCCATCAAGCAAAAACTTCAATAAATAACAGAGGATAAGCCATGCCAAGATTTTTAAAAGAAACCCATCAGTTTCCTCAAACAAGAAGCTGTGAGTGATGTAATGCTTTCATAGTAATATCCCACAGTGTTCTCATGCATAACTGGAAAAGAAAAAAGTTTTACCATCACTGGTCTGAAATTTGGATGAGCCCAGTTACGACCCATTACACATTCATCAGGCACAGACTCAAAGTTACCACACAGTCCATGGATGCAAAAAAAGTAACTAAAGAATTCTTCCACTCACTTTTTTGCCTCTTTAAAAAGGAACATTTGTTGCATATTGTCACATATACATTGTAGAGACCCGTGTTTCTCTCTTACAAGTTGTTGCATCAGTCACTCTGTTCTCCTGAAAACAGTCAAATGGGGGGGGGAGAAAGAAAACCAGCTCCAGATTAGATTAATGACAAGACACAAAATGTTTCAGATCTGTTACTCTGACAAGTAATTTAATTAAATGTAGCGTACACATGCTGTAGTTATTCAGAACCTGTGCACATTTTCAAATTGATTTTATGCATTAATGAACAATGAAAAATGGCAGCATGCACTTAATTCCAGCCTGTCTCTACCTCAGACTACCTCAGAAAATAAAATCACTTTGCAGAACAAGGCATGTGAAGTGCTGTTGATAGTAGAAAAAAGAACATATAAAAATAAAACCCTTAGGAAGGATGAAACCTCTTGTAGGACTATACTGTTGGCTGAGTTACAGATAGTCCTGGGAGACCTTTAATCCCCTGAACATGACTTACCGGTACCTCTATTCACTGGCCAATACTGCCGCTCTGTGGCCATTAGATGCTCTTAAGCTACTTGTTGCTCCAAAGTGGAATTCACAGCACGACTTATTAATTAACCACATTTACTACAAAATATTTGCACATAATTGCAAATGTAACAAGCATCAGTCAGTTAGAATACGATTCCGGTGAAGGCAGACACTTAGTTTGTTGAAGTGACGCACATCCTACCTGGCACTTAATTAAAGGTAATTTGAAAACTGAAAGAAAAGGCATACAAATAAGTCAATATAAGGAAAAATATTTGCAGTGACGATGTCTATTAATTAGTCAAGCCAAGTGTGCAAACTCCATGCGTTAAATTAGGCAAACTGTTCAAAAAGCAACTTCCTACAAAGCATTACAAGAACTATATAGCCAACTACCGTACTACACAGTTTCTAGGAATGCAGTTTGTGTGTGTGTGTGTGTGTGTGTGTGTGTGTGTGTGTGTGTGTGTGTGTGTGTGTGTGTGTGTGTGTGTGTGTGTAAAATCGCACTTTTGTTATTAGATAATTGTCATTTAACGTTTACTCATCTGCTGTTTTACTTGATAATTCAAATTTGACCAACAGTTCACGTAATTATAAACTAACTTTTAATTTTTAAAATAAGTGATTAATGTAGCTAGACAGCCCAAAAGATGACGTTTCGAAATGTATATTTAGGCTCTTGGCATAACAATGGCAACAACATTGTGTATTTTTATTTAAAATAATCAAAATTATATTTTAAAAAAATGATTACGTCTTTTAAAAGGAATACGAAAATGTTTATAAACTTTAAGATGAGGTCTATTTCAATTCTCATTTAATATCCTGTACGACCCTAAACTCTAACAATGTATCCTATGTTGCCAAGTTTAATTTTCATCTAATATATTGCCATCCCTTCACTGCAGGCGTGCCATAAGGACTCACTTCAGATACGAACTGTATAACTAGAGGCAATTTAGAAAAATTGTTTGGCTTTTTTAATGAAAGTCAAACAGCCTCACTTCCGGTGTCATTAAGTGTCTCCAGCTGGTTTGACGCAGCTGAGAGAAGTCAGCCTGCTGCCAGCGCGAGCTCCAGCTGTTTCCACCGCTGTCCGCCCCGCTGTTTCCCCGCCGCTTGCCCTCATTTCTAATGCTGCAGCGACCATGACAGGCATCGCCGCTGCTTCCTTCTTTTCCAACGCTTGCAGGTTCGGGGGCTGCGGACTTCACTTCGACTCGCTGTCCGAGCTCATCGTCCACATCGAGGATAACCACATCGGTAAGAACTGATAAGTACCGAGCCCCAGCCTGCAATGGCCATGGCCCCGGTTTGCAGCTTAGCATACGTGGCTAATTAGCAACCTAGCAAGTTACTTCCTGCGTCCTGACAACCCTGTTGCTAGGTGTGGCGGCAATTGATGTTTCCCCTCTTCTTTTCTCTTTCAAAGCTGTGTCACTGTGTTATTTTACTGCTGCAACATCGAAGAAACACAAACTTGAAGTTACTATATGCGCCCGGGTCGCGCGTGCAATTAGTTAATGCAGCGCCAGGCCCGCGAGCGTAGCTGGAAACGTCGTGAGTCAACTTAGAGTCAGCAGCTTGTTTCAGTCCGCCTGACAACGTAGTTAACTGGGCTATATAAAAATATACATTGCATATCATTTCGCCAGCTGACATAGGAAAAAAATACTACGTCTGGGTATTGGCCCTTCAAAAGAGAACAATAGTATGAAAAACACACACACACACACACACACACTCGTGGAAATATATTATCTAACCAATATTGTTCAACAATCCAGATATTATCCAAACTACCAGCGTTTTTATTATCCGTCTTAGTTCAAAGCACCTTGGAGTTATCTATTATTTAATGTGTGTGGGTTTTTTTGTTTGTTTGTTTGTTTTTACAAGTTGTATTCTTTGTTTTGTAGATATACAATGCCCCAAATCTAAAATTTGGGGAAATTGGCTGGAAACTGAGAACTGTATTGCTTGGTAAATTTCCATAATTTGGCTTCATAAGACAAGTGCAAGAAAAAGTTAGAAAACCGGTGTTATTCTACAATGTCCAAATCTAAACCTATGCTATTCCACATGGGTGTTTGTCTACTGCAGGCTAGCAACACAGATGCTGCCTCCCACCCCAAAAGATTATCATTTAATGGCGCCGCCTCTAGTTCATGCTGAGAAAGACAATAATAGCCACTGCCTGTGGGTGGAGATTGGGAAGCAATTATAGATGGGGCTGTGGAAATATTTATTTTATTAGCCTGTTCATCATTTTTTTTTTTCTGATTGCTGTTTTATAGCCTCTTGGGGAGTTTATCTAAATGAGTTCGGCTGGCACATAGTTAATCTTAATATAAGTTGCTTTTGTTAATGAATTGAAATTAACTGATTACATTTTTTCTGCAGAGGGATACTTCATTAGTTATCTTAAATTAGTGCAGTGTAATGCATTTGAATTTAAGTAGGTAAAGATTGTAAACCAATTTAAATTAACCTTTATATGCAAATGAAGTGAAAAAAAATCCCTCTTTTAGAATAAAAGGGAAACAACTATAGACTGAATATGCAGCTATGGTCTAAAGTCTACATACACTCATCATGAACATGAGTTCTGAGCGATTTCTTTAATCTGTTCTTTTTCAGGGTGGAACGCTTGTGCAGTGTGCATGTCTAATAATTTTACAAAATAAGAATTGGGTGCACAAGTTTGACTTTATGTTGGATTTTCTCAAATCCACACAGGTTCAAATATATCCATACACTTGACTAATATTTGGTTAAATTTCACTTAGCAAGTTACACCTCAACCAGATGCTTTTAGTTGCCATCAACAAGCTTTTGGCATAATTCTGGTTGAATATTTGGCCACTCTTCCTGGCAGAATTTATAGAGTTCAGTTACATTGATTGGGACCCAGCTAAGCACAGTCTCCAAATATTCAGTTGGGTTGAGGTTGGGACTTTCCAGAAGTTTAATGTTAGCCTCCTTTTTCCATTTCAAAACCATGTTTTGATGTGTGTTTGGGATCACTGTCATGTTGGAAAACCCAGTTTTGTCCAAGTTTCACCCGTCTAGCTGTTGATGTGTGGTGGAGGTAAAGGTGAAAAACTTGAAGGTACTCTTCTTGCTTCATTATTCCATTGACTTTGTGCAACATACCTGGCAGCGAAACAGCCCCAAAACATGATGCTACCATCACCATGCTTGACAGTTTTCTTAGGTTTGAAAGCCTCACCCTTTACTCCTATAAACACATCATGAAAACATACCTCTTGACATTGTGGTTAAATAGCTCAACGTTTTTGTCATCTGATCATAAAACTTTTCTCTAGAATTTGGTTTGCCTGTGTGGGCAGTTATAATCTCAGTTGAGCTTGAAAGTGTCTATTTTGGACTAGGGGCTTATTTCTTGTTTGGCATCCTGTCAGTCCATGGTGATGCAAACATTGCTTCACTGTGGACAGTGACGCTGGTGTTCCAGTGATTTCCAGTTCATGGCAGACTTGAGCCTTGGTAATTTCTAGGTTGTTGCTGAGCATCCTCACCAGTGTCCTCTCATCTGTTGGTGACAGTTTGGGTCTTCTTCCAGCCCTTGGCAAAGAGATGTCACATCCGAATAACTTGTAGCTGCATGTGGTCAGAGGTGGGAAGTAACAAGTAAAGTACTTTGTTAGTGTACTTAAGTACAATTTTCAGGTATCTCTACTTTGCTTGAGTAGTTTTTTCTGAAAACATTTTACTTTTACTCCCCACAATTTTTAAACAAATATCTGCACTTTCTTCTTACATTTTCATAACAGGCTTGTTACTTTTGCTTTAACACATTTGGGGGGAGTTATTGTTTTGTCATTGCGAGCCTGCATTTATTAATCATCAGAGGATGTGACATAAAAAGAGATGACATGTGCCATAGTCAAAGGTTAAACATGGGACAGTGGTTTCTTTGTTTGTTTTTTGCCACAACATCAAATTACTGCAGGTGTCCATAAGTTGAGGTACTTCGGCATCTAGCTAGTGCTACAGAAGGGGAGCGAGCATAAAGGGAGTTACTTTTTTTTAACTGTCAGGTCATTTCTATCAGCTCAGCAAACATCAGCAAACACACAAACTGTTTTTGTGCAGTTTGTCTCACAGTGTGTTGCTAGCTAAAGGTCCAGCTGCTGTATTTCACAGGGAGAGAAAAGGAAGAGAGCTAACTTCACTCAGAGATGGAGAAAGATAAGAAAGACAGGACATGAGAGGAAGAAGAGAGGTTAGATTTAAAGGTAAGGATTGCTCAGTGGGATTTGATAAACTGGAAAAGTCCTAATGTTTTTAAATCAGATATTGGGTCTGTACATCTGACATTATGTTTTTTTTCATATTGTGAAATTTGCTGCTAAACAAACTGAGCTAGACCATCAACATCAAGTGAAGCAGAGATGAATTTGAAGTTAAGCTGATGATGCTTAGATTCATTCGCTGAATTCTACCCTTATATCAACTTTATACTGACTAATATAAAGACAGCATAAACAGTGTAGTGTCAGCTGTGAAACATCTGCTGACTTCTTGTTAAATTCAGTTGTGTAAATCCATAGTGGGCAGCAGGTCAGCTGATCACAGCATGTACACTAAGAAAATCTACTGGAGCTTTCAATAGAAATTATTGTGTTACCCTCTACAATGTAGGCAACAGAAATCAGAGATTTTTTTTTTTTACGTCTCTTCTTTTTCTTCAGGTTCAAGCTGAGCATAATTACAATAAAAAAAATTCGGTTATCTTTGCGCAAAACCAGAAATATCCTCCAAAGAATTATTTTTTTGCTTTCTTATTTTGAGTCTCTACTTTTTGACTTTTACCTGAGTAAAGAAATTGAATCAGTACTTCAACTTTTACTGGAGTATTTTTTAACAGTAGTGTTTGTACTTCTACTGAAGTACAGAATGTCTGTAACGTTGCAACTCTGTATGAAGTTGTTTGAAATTATGATGGGCAGTTGTTTAGAAATGGCTCCAAGAGACCTTCCCGACTTGTGTAACCCTACAACGCTGAGTTCCTTGGACTTTCCCATTGCTCAGATTATTGCTTAATGAGTGTGTCAAACTAATCATTTTTACATTGTTAAAGAGAAACTGCCAGTTGTCAATCACAATCACTAACGAGAAGTTATTAAGCATCAGTCTTGATGAGCGTATCCAGATTTCTGACCTCAACTGTAAATTCTGTAGCTACTGGATCCAAAAAGTGAACCAAATGCAGTAGTTCATGGCCTCCATGCCTATGGCCTCCATGCGTATACCCTAAGTCAGGGGTCCCCAATCTCAGTCCACGAGTCCCTGCAGATTTTAGATGTTTCCTTGATCCATCACAGCTGATTTAAATGGATAAATTACCTTCTCAACATGTCTTGAAGTTCTCCAGAGGCCTGGCAATGAGCTAATCATGTGATTCAGGTGTATTGACCCAGGGTGAGATCTAAAACCTGCAGGGACACCGGCCCTCGTGGACTGAGATTGGGGACCCCTGCCCTAAGTAAACATTTTCCTAATTAGTTTTTGATCTCAGTCACTAGTTTCACATCTTATCTAATACAATATGACACTCATTTTGTAAACTATGGTCCCCATTAAAATCAAAAAGGAGGACAAAGCATAGAAATTCCACCCCATGAAGAGTGCCCTGTGGTTTTTCATTTCGATCTAATCCTTGCTTGTCACGTTTTTATATTAAAATGTTATGAATACTGCATTTTTTTTGATAAGTGCTAAGGCATTTATGTCTTTTTAACAAAGGCTAGTCAAGAAAGTGAATTCCAATCCTCACGATTTGAACGTGTGATCGTCAAACTGTGGGGAACTACATCTGTTCCCTAATGTAATATTTCAGACTCTTGCTATTGAAGCTGACAGGGCTCAGCTGTCTCTGTTGTTCTTGTTTGTTGCCTGACTGGCTTTAATATCCTCCGCTCTCTGACTATGTGCTGTGCATGTGTCCAAGGTGTTAGCCTAAGAAAAAAAAGTCTTCCAAATGACTTATTGGGGAATAATGAAGCAATTAGTTGGCTCAAAGTGGAAAAACTTTGCTGCCCCCCTCCTTTGTCTGCTGGCCTGTGCTCACTCTGAGAAGTGAGAAATCTTGCGCGTTGTGCCAAGTGCCTGTGAAGCATAATTACAGAGCGAGTGCTTGATTTGGCATGTCTTCCTCCTCATCTGGTGGCCTGCTGCTTAAAGAACATTCTCCATTATAATTAGGCGCCTGGAAAACAAGAACACATTCTTGTCCACTGCTAGCCAGCCTGCTGGTTGGGTGTGTGAACAAAAGATGGCGCTCCTTTGCTGTTGGTTGCTGTCTTTTTAGATGGGTATTATAGGCCAGAAGTTAGTCAGTTCATTTTAACAACTCTACATATTTTTCACATTCTAGCCTGATCGAAGAGTCTAGCTAGGGTCATTTATCAAGAGAATATTGAAACTTATTGCTTTTTTGTTAGCTGCAATGAAAATATAGATTATCAGCCCAGATGAAGTATAAACTCAAGGTAGTGGGTTTGTTTTTTTTGGGGGTTTTTTAACCCCATTGTGAATTAAACTATATTTTGAGTTTTAAGTTAATAATGAGAGTCAGGCTGTCCTCTTGGGCCTTTGTGAGCAAAATCGGCACATGCTAATCAGGACGAGGAAAGTTTGAATTCTGACTGTAATGCGTGCTGGCTTAAGCCTGAAAGAGCTCCTGTGAACTTGATATTCTTGTGTGGTATAAAAACTGTACCCACCTATTCGCTGAAATGTTTACTTTCTCACTGAGCAACCAGGTCACTGTAGACCAAAAGAAAGTGGCAATCGTGTTATTTAAACCTTTTAGTGTGTGTGTGTGTGTATGTGTTGCTGGGTAGATGGCCTGTAGTGTCCATACACGATAACAATGAGTCTGCTTGTTGCCAGTCCTCACTGGAGGCTCGTTTGGTAGATTTTGCTCTGCACCCTCATAATCTGCGCGGAAGTAATAAATTTGGGAAACGGCAACTAGTTCCCTGATCTGTGCACCTGGTGAGCCTAATTACATTTCCCCAACCCCCGACACTGCTGCTTCTGTTCCTGTGCGGTGACTGCAACATACTTCATAAAAAGGTTTCACACAGGAGATAATGTACAGCCTATGTTGACATTACACAACATGCGTAGTCAACGTGATATTTTTGCTGGAGTCTATTATTTTAGTGATTTTATCTGTAACACCCAAGTTTGACCTAAAGTTGTTTCCTGGTTACTTGTCGCACATTGCTTTGCTATGCACAGGACTTCTTTAGCCTTCCGAAAACACAAGTTTATAAACGAAACAGCTGCAAAGTTAAATTCAGACTCAAATTTAAAAATAATTATTCCTGGCACACCGTGCTGGAATGGTTTATTTATTATCAGAGTAACAGAAAATCAATCTGAAGTCATTTTTTTAAACAAAAACTAAAAATATTAGTTATTTTTAACGATTTGTTGCTTTGCCATGTTTTACTGTAAGCTCAGTATTTTTGGGACTGTTTGTCAGAAAACATTACGAAACTCATATTTTTTATTATTTGATACACCTGGGAAATAATTAATTCATTAAGAATGTATTCTCCAGATGGATCAAAATTAGTAAATGGCCATAAGAAATAATTATTGTATGTTTTGGTATGTGTTTGTGAAAACACATCTTTGTGAAAGCACATGAGGTTCTGTCTGAATTAAACACATCGATAATGGATTATTTTAACCCTGCCATGTTTTTTCAGTAAGCCACAAAGGCAGCTTGTACACATGGAGATTGACTCTGTTTCATTTCCTCCTTCGAGGTCACATTGTAATGAATTACCTGTGCCACCACTCCTGGTAATGTTCCCTGCTGCTCAGAGCCACCATAAACATGTCACCATAATGCTCACCACTCTGCTCTACCCTGCAGTGCATTTGGCCATGAGGGTGGAGAGCTAGACACTGGTGGAAATGAGAGAGAGCTCTCTGTGTGTGTGTGTGTGTGTGTGTGTGTGTGTGTGTGTGTGTGTGTGCGTCGTGAAGGGTGTTAGGGGAGAATAGCAGGCGTCACTTCCCCTTGCCCCAGGAAGGTTTGTTGTGTGATAGTCTCTAGGTTTCCTTTCACAGAATGTCTTAGTGGTCCAGAGATACACTGAAACCACTAATTCAGTCAGGATTCACTCTCATACACAAGTGTCACATAAATTAATTAAGTGGTTTATACCAAAATGTAAATGATTGTGCATCATGTCAAGGCTAGACCTCTTAATTGAAATACTTTAAAGTCTTAAGAAATGCTTAAAAAAACTGCCAAGACAAACTCCTAGATGAAAGTTCAGTGCTCTTTTGGAAAAGAGTTTAGGTCCAATAATTTTTTTTTAAATTAATTAATTAATTTATTTATTTATTTATTTATTTATTTTTAAATAACATTACTACAAAAATTAACAGCGTTTGTCATTGTATCCAGTTTTTTTTTTCTTGCATGTTGCTAAATGAAAACTTTTCTTTGTGAACTGTGTGTTGTTTGTGGGGGGAAAAGGGAATTTGCTGAAAACCACAACTTGTGTGGGAAGTTTTGGATTGCAGAGCAGAAAGTGGTTTAAACTAATACATATTTTGAAATATTTTGATAAAATGTCAGTGGAAATCAGAAATAAAATTACATATTAAATGTTTTAAGTCTGATTTGTCTTTATTTCCCCCTTGACCATGAAGGAGCTTGTGCTTCTTTGCCTCTAGAAGTAGCGATGGTGAATAAATCCCCTTTTTTTTTGTTTCCCAGAAGGCTTCTAATAACTGGCCACCAAAGTGGACCACCTGTGTAGTCTGATTAGAGGGGTTCCCATCTCTATTTGAGGCGCCTTCGTCCTGGTGCTTGACTGCTGGTGGCCCCAAAAGAATAGCGGAGGCTGTGGGGAGCTGGCCCCTGCTGGCCTCCTCTCTGGTCCTACCTGAGGTGTGTGTGATTTACAGCGTGCAGGGACAGACCGATCCACTGCTGCATGAGCAGACCGCCATTCCTTTGCTTGAAACTCATTAGGGATTTTAGTAGGGATTTCTTGTGCACTCTCTCACAGACACATGCCATTACCCACAGCTCAGAAAAGTCCCTACAGTAGTATATGCACAGTCCTGTGCTTTTGGCATGGGAATAGTGTCGTAATGAATGTGTCTTTCCTACTCTATGTTTCCATGACTTTGGCTGGAGAGTAAAGAGAGGTGTGCTATCCTTCTCGCTGGGGATAAATCCACTGTTAATGAAACACTTGCTTACGACTGAGGCCTTGAAAGAAACCTTCTGCCTTAGGTGCTGAGATTTGACCTGCTCTATCTATCATAACACTCTGCCACAATTTACTAGATATTTGGCTGTACAAACTAACTGCACAAAGCTCTTTGCCTTCTGACGCCTATGGTGACTTTAAATTAAGACTGACTGATGCCTTGTTGATTATATTTTTTTATATTTATATTGCTTAAATGTGGTTTGGGTTTCACTGATAAAAATTTAGAGCGTTGTGTGAGGTGTCCATGTCTTTATGAGCAATTGTGTCTGCATAATTTAAATCTCTCTCATTTGGATTTTTTCTACATTTAGCTTAACCTATATTTCTCTTATACATCAAAAGTCTGATGTATTAGGTGGAACTTCTAATCAGTGTGTTTGAACAAAAGTTAGAATATGACCAGTCTGCAAACATATGGTACCAGCATCCACTACTGAAAAGTGGAGATGTGTGGTATTCAACTCCAGCCTTGCAGTTTTATAAATAGCAGGTATATTTAGAAGACAACATGGTCACCTAAAAGGGAAAGAGAGCCCCTAAACCTAACAAGTTCTTCTTTGACCCTCTAGGTCTTTCTGTCCAGGAGAATTGTATTCGAACTCGGAGAAAACACTAAACAAAGAAAGATGCAAACAGGAGTAAAATCCCAAGGCAGTGGAAGCAATAAATGAGCATGACTCAAGATTTTTATTACAGCATGAAAAAGGTGTTGCTTACTCCTTTAACCAAGAACTTTAATTGCATCTTTACCATGTGTTTCATATCAATGCCTTAGTATTTTTTTTTTATATTATATCAAATAGAAATTGGCAATTATCAGTATGATTAGCATTATTTTTTGTTACTCAATACACATAGCTTGTTAAAGCAGCACTTTAGTATTTGTACCTTACAAAACCATAATTTAAAATTCAGTGTTGGAAATGGCCTTAGGTGTAAGTGTTTAAGTGTAAGTGTACAAATAAGCACATAGGCAAAATGAGTAATAGTTTTAACCACATGGGGGTAGCAGTCTTTCACAGAGGTGGACATGGAGGTTTAGTTGGTAAGTGGTAGAAACTGTTGTTTTATGGGGCATCTTCTCTTTGCCCACATGGACAGCAGTGGGAAGAGTGTTTGAAGTCAGCCCTGCTTCACCTCAGGGTGTGGAGATTGGCTATTGTTGTACATTTAGCACCACTGAGCAAGATGAATGTCTGGAGCACAGCATGGGAAAACACAGTATGTGTCAAGTGTGGTCATGTGTAAGCAATGTGGCGTCTGCAGAGCAGCTTTTTTAAAAACTGCAATGGAAATTTAAAACAGAAGGCTCCTGAGCAGTCTTGTTCTATATTTTATATAAAACAGTGTTGTAGAACAGAACAAAATTTTAACTATTAGAGAAAAAATATTCACAGCCGCCCCACAGATGTGCCATTAAGTATAGTCACTTTCAAAACTGCTAACATTTATTTAGTCTTTGTCTTCAATTTTTTGTTTTTCTGAGTTTTCTGAGTTAACTTCAATAATGTGTTCCTCTAAACCATCGAAATGCCTTTAGACCCCTCAATTCTACTCAAAAACATATACCATTAATTAATGCTCCAGTTTTAAATATGATGAATAAATAAACCTTTACTTAAAAGCCCTTTTTTGATTCAGCTGTCTTAGCTATATAGGCCAATTTCTTACCTTCTTTTTTATTTCTAAAATTTTTGAAGAAGTAGTCAAATGATTACTTGCAAAGAAATGTTTTGTTTTTTTTCTTTTTGAAGATTTTAAGTCAGGATTTAGAGTGCGTCATAGCACAGAAATGGAAATAGTGAATGTTACAAATGATCTTCTTACTGCCTCTGACAGTGGGCTCATCTCTGTTATTGTCTGGTTATATTTGAGGTGCAGTGTTTGATCCTGTTGACCACAAAATCTTACTACAGAGATTAGAACACAAAATTGTTATTTAAAAAAACAACAATGCAGTGGTTTAAATTATATCTGACAGATTTTAATTTGTGCAGGGTAATAGGGAGTCCTCACACAGGTTAGTCATGGAGTTCCACAGGGTTCTTTGCTGGGACCAATACTTTTTACATTGTCCATGCTTTCCTTAGACAATACTATTAGAAAACACTGCATATATTTTCATTGCTATGCAGGTGATACCTAGCTTTAATTATCTATGAAGCCAGATGATACAAATTTAGTTAAACTATAGCTTTAATGACATAAAGGCCTGGATTATCTCTAATTTCCTGCTTTTAAATTCAGAAAAAGCTTAAGTTTGTGTACCTGGTCCTACAAATCTTCGAAATTTGGTGTGTAACCAGATATTTACTTTAAATGGGATTGCTTTGACCTCCAGTACTGTGAGAAATATTTAATGATTACATTAAACAAAAATGTAGGACAGCCTCCATTCATTTGTGCAATATTACTGATGCCTCATACATTTATTCATGAATGTAACACTTCTAGGCTACACTGTTGTAATTTATTATTAGGCCCCTTTACTATGTAGCCATATCCCAGTTGTGATTTGGGAGATAAACAGCCTCATTAATTTTCAGATTAGGCTTAAAACTTTGCTTTTTGATAAAGCGTATAGTTGGGTGGTGGATCAGGTGACCCTAAGCCATCCCTTGGCTATGATCCAATGGGTTCGGGCTGCTTGGGGGCTTCCAGTGATACATGTATGAGTGGTTTGTTTTTTTTCTTCACTGTTTTAACTCCGTGTATTTATACATCACTGCATTTAATTACCAGTAACTATTAAACTCTGGTTCTTTCTCCCATTCTTGTCTTGTCTCTTTTTGCTCTGGGTTTTCATGTCTAAATTTGGTTCTGTCTGAGGTTTTTCCTTCCCGCTGTTTCCAAGTGCTTACTCCTGGGGTTGTGCGATTGTTCGGGTTTCTTTCTAATATTGTAGGATCTTTACCTTACAATATAGAGCACCTTGATTGTTATTGTGATTTGGTGCTGTATAGATAAAACTAAATTGACAGTCTGGACATTGTTTTTTTTTTTTTCTAGCGTTAAGCAGATATGACATGAACTTTGTAGACGTCTTTCAAAGGACACGAGAAGCTGGGTTAGAAGCTAACATCAGTTTATGGATCTTCTCCAGCATCAGTTTTCTTGATAATCATTACATCATCTTTAAAACAATAATGATGTGCATTGCACAATACCTTGCTTTTGAGTAGTTCTACAAAATATTTTCAGAGCTGAGCCCACATCCTTTTCTTGACAACACATCCTATCGAATTCTTCCACACAAATTAATACCTGGAACTCTTGATCAAAGCGCACTGCCAAGGTGCACACTGACTAACCTTTTTCAAGACCGCAAAGACCCTTAATTTATTCATATATGTGTTAGTATGACACAGAGTAGATTACAGATGACTTACATAGCCGTTTGTCATGTTAACGTTATCTGGTGCCAAAGTTTCGAAAAGGATACTTCTCTAAATCTAAAGCCCTCCATATTTACTAGCTGCTCTATTTTTTCCTTTTCATTTTTGTTGCCAAAACGCTTCCTGATTATATTTCCACTGTGTCAACATGCACAATAAAGCTGGCTTCTAAAAACACCCCTTTAAAAATCACTAAAGTCAGCATAAGTTCCCACATAGCCGCACCTTTCCTCTGTGCCTGCCTGTCTGGGTAGAAAAAGTACTTTGCCACAAACATGGAACACAACAGTGCATCCAACACAGCCTGGCATATCACTGAAAATAATTGAGATAGTTTTGAGGTTGTTGGGGTTTTTTGTTTTGTTTTGGGTTTGTTTGGGTTTTTTTTTTTTGGTTGAGAGGCTAGTTCTAGGTGGATAATGCATACTTTTGTGTGCTTCATCCTCTCTGTGACACCAAGACTGCATTGGAGGGAGAACTGGCTATCCTTATTTAGGTCAAAAACACCATTCTGCCTTATGGTGCATTGACACAAATTCATTTTTGTTTTAAAATGTGAAATGTTTATTACTTTAGAGCTGTACCGGGTTGGTCGTATGAATCACAAAAGCTCATATGAAGCTTGATGATGCTAGCCTCGCATGTAATTGGTGATTCGTTCTTCTTGTATTCTGACGAGAGATAATGTAGTGCCCTGATGCGGTCTTCTCTCTGGAATACCTACCTATGTTTTTGTCACCATGATCATACAACAGCTGTTCTGTAAAATGATGTAATGGATTACATTTAAAACAGCTTAAAGTTGTCTTTAGTTTTTGACTGTATAGCTTAAAATGTTTTCTATTGTATTTAGTTTATGTATTGGGTATAGGTATGAATATTTGAATGTAGTTTGTTTGCTGTAATACTTCTGAAGTTATTATATGGCAACTTGCTTTATGTAATTTCATATAATAGTTATTATATAACCAGATATATTATCTATTAGTTATACATATTTTATTTTCATTCTTTTTTTTTTTTTTTGTTATATGAAACTGTTTGGAGTGTAGGGACCCTGAAAAGTAATTAAGGACCAAAATGTATAAGTAATTCAATTCAGTTCAACAGTTGTCTTAAGGTAATAAATGGATAACAAAAAATAAAATAACTTTGGCATGAAAATATGACAAACTTTAATGTAAAATTGAAGAATTGTGCCATTGTTCACTGGTATATTTTGTGGCTAAATTTCTGCCTTTATGTCTATCTTGTCTTCCCAGATACAGACCCATGTCTCCTGGAGAAGCAGGAGCAGCAGCAGCCAACATATGTTGCTCTTAGCTATATCAACAGGTAAAGAAACAAGTTTTCTTTTGAAATAACCCCACTGAAGGTTAACTTAGTAATGCAGTAACTCAGTTTTCAGTAAAGTGACTTTAATTTACTAAAATCTGACAAAATCATAAGATGAATATTATTAGTGGTTTGCCTGAAAAGATTTAACTAGAAAAGTTTGTGCTGTACTCCTTTGAGGTTCTACCAACAATCTAAAAAACGTCATCTGGTGGATTGCTTAAATGAATTGCTACAGTATTTGGCAGTTGGGTGTTTTATTGCACTGCGTTCATCCTGGTTGTCTTTGATATGCTGCTTGTGCAGTCGTTTTAAGAGCCTTATGCAGCAAACCATTGTACAAGAAGGTCTGCCTCTGTCTCCCTGCTCACACAAACACATCTTGATGTGGCTATCACCTAATTTGTTAATTCCACATTTGCTTTAACAGTGTCTATATTAACATTTTGGTTTTATGGTGCACATTTGCTGACGACTTTACTGTCAATCATAAAGCCCAAAGGGAAATGCAGCCACTGATTTTTTTTTTCTTAAGCAGTACCAAACCTACAGTACACTAGATTGTAGTCTGAATGAGATGATGCTCTTTTTTTCCATCCAAAAAGTTTGCAAACCCTTACAAGTTTTATACCTCACAACGCCAGGTTCATGACAGATGCTGCAAGGCGAGAACACGAGGCCCTGAAGAAGAAGGTGCAGCCCAAGTTGTCTCTGTCTCTTACAGGCAATCTGTCACGTAGCAATGTTTCCACACCACCCCGCCACGCCAGTGGAAACCTCACCCCTCCAGTCACCCCACCCATCACCCCTTCTTCTTCTTTCCGTAGCAGCACACCTACAGGTAACCATAATCAACACACTAGTTCATCTAATTAGGTTTCCAGGATAGGATGTGTATTTCCAGATGCTTAACATTCATGTATTTTTCTAACTGAAGCTACAGTTAAATGATTGGTTACTACAGTTTGTCATTCCTGGTGTTGATCCTTGTGCTGAGTCTTTATTATAAGGAAATCTAATAGTTTACTGTTAACACCTAATATTTATTATATGTATCTCTCTGTTTAATATCCATGTTAAAGCCAAAGTTTCTGTTTTTAGTATCATCTAAATGAATTATCCTGTAAGTAAATCAGCTAAAAAACACAGGTTGAATAACAAAAAATATTTTTCTGTGATTGACAGTTTTTGTTTTTGTTGAATTAAGTTATCCACATGCAACACTACCAAGAACAAACCTCACACAGTCTGTGGGCTTTGTCTTTTTGCTACATCCTGCTGAAAGAACTATTCTACTAAAAGAAGTCCTTTCAGGATCGGGAAGTCCCACGATCAGAGAGTTTTGCTGACTTTGATCAATTCCCTGGGAGAAATGTTCCCTGACTCGGGCTGAGTTGGTGCTGGTAATTCCAGTCTCCAGTGTGGCCTCCGCAGCAGTCTTCCTCATTGAGCTTAATTACAAGCAAGCAGCCACTTTGAGTCTGTTTAGTTTGTATTTGCCTGTTCAGGCACTATAGCTGCAGTGTTTTATTGCCTCGGCTGTCACTATATAAAAAAATCTTTCATTTTTTTGCAGCGTTTTCCCACGTACTTCTGTCTTCTTTTTGTGAAGTATGCGTTTTTCTGGAATGGCATCTTTAATGAATTAATAAAACAATAGCAGCGTGTTGACCTAAGACCTCAATGAAATGCCTAAATTCTTTCCCACAATTTGCATATTTCAGTCTTTCCAAAAACTTGCAACAAATGAAGTCAAGATTGTGGGAATGCTATCCTTGAACACATGCTGTGAAGGGTCCACGTTGGTCGGGCTGAAAGCTCAGAGGCCAGGGTTTCATCGTCATAGAAAATATGCATAAAACAAAGCTTCTTGGAAGCAGGTTTGTGTAATATAATCCTGGTGAAGATGCCCTCAGGCGTTTGCTATTTGACTTTAAATCTTTCACCCTCTAACAGGAAGTGAGTGTGACGAAGAGGATGTAGAGTTTGAGGAGTCTGACAGTGATGAGTCATGGACCACAGAAAGCGCCATCAGCTCAGAGTCCATCCTCAGTTCCATGTACATGAACGGAGGAGATGAAAAGCCTTTTGCATGCCCAGTTCCAGGATGTAAAAAGAGATATAAGGTAAGTTTCATTCGTGGTCTCTTAAATCTTATTAGGATGCCTGTTGTAAACATAATAAAACGGTGTGAAATATCTTTATCATGACCAGAGAGACCAAATGAAAACCGGACATATTTGCATTGTATTAAGTGTGAGAGATGTGATTTTATTTACTTTCAAAATAAATCCAGCCGATTCCCTGCTGTTGACAATGGAAAATTGGTTCTTAGTTGAGCATTACAACAACAGAAATGCATACATCTAGTCCACTTCAGAGATGTGGAGTTTTTATAGCATTTTCCATCCACATCTGGTGTGTGTGGTTGGAATAAATTATGTGCAGCCTGAGAAAATTGCATTGCTGACGTGAATGACAGGGTTATAGGCGATGACTTAGTCTGAGGTAGCAGGCAGCCTTAGGCATCTGTTTAGCAGTAAAACAAGATAGATTTGAAACAAGAAAACATCTTGTCCTACATTCAGATGTTGACTGGTAAATATCATAGATATACCCAAGTCTGTGAATTCCTTTAATGCTACGCTATAGACTACCCTACCCTAACCCTACACTATATATACTATATTTTAGATCAATCATAATATCCCTTGCCTTTTTCATTTTGGTATGACCATGATTTTAAAGTACCGGTCTCTAAGAATGAAGATGGGTATATAACTATATCTGTAGGTGCCTATAATTTTCAGAATTTGTGATTTTTGCGGGGCAGGAAGGACTGTGATGGAGGCCACAGTTCTGGGAAACAATCTGTTCCTCAGCCTTCAGACCTTTGGATAAAAGGAAACAAAGGTTTAGAGCCAAGCCAGCTAATTTCTGCAGCGATGTTCTGAAATCTGACCTTCTAACAATTCTGACAATTGGAACCTAATATAACTATACTTTTATGCTCATACTTTTGGACTGGCTAATCAGACGCACATACGTATAGTTTTATGTGTCAATATTCTTTTCTCCAAGCAGTGCACACCAGAATTTAAAAATCAATAGCTCTCCTCCTCCAGCTCTCCCCTTTCTGTTCTGAGCGTCTCCTATTAAATGATCATAAGCATAATCATCTGCTTTATATGCACCAGAAATGTGTCAGTGAAGAGTTTTGGCTTAACGTGATTATTTCCAAGTAAAAACACTTTGCATTGCTTTGGTTTTGTAATCTATGCAGGGGAGAACACAACCAGTTTCCTCCATAAGTCACAGACTACTATAAATAAACTAATCACCTTTTGAAAAAAAGGAATATGTATATCTGCACTAAATAACAGTCTTTCCACTAACAAGGACAACTCTATAATATTAATTTTAATATTTTAAAATACATCAACTAACCCAGAGTCAGAGTCCTTGAGAGTCAATGCAGATGTGAACTAACTCTACACATCTTCCATTCGCAGAGAGAGAATCCTGGTCCTCTGACTGGTTGAATTACAATAGCTTCAAGGTTATTTTGTTGTGTCTTTGGTTGGTGCGTGTCTAAAGTGGTGGCTCTTTCATTTCCTTGTTCCATTACAGAATGTAAACGGAATTAAGTATCATGCCAAGAACGGCCACCGAACTCAGATAAGGGTGCGCAAACCCTTTAAGTGTCGTTGTGGGAAGAGCTACAAAACATCTCAGGGTCTCCGCCACCACACAATCAACTTCCACCCACCCATCTCTACTGACATGATCCGCAAGTTGCAGCAGTAGAGCCTGAGTGAGGTACCAGCACTTGCCTTCAGGCTATGTCAGCAACCATCAACAGACCACCATCACCAGCAGCAGCTGTCTCCCCCTTTTCTTCCCCTCTCGTTGTATTTTACTACACTACACACTATTGCATGGTATAAACATATTATTGTTCTTTCATATCTTTTATTCAGAATGTTGAATCTTTATTTTGTTCACATTTTTGCATTTTGCACATTTAAACTATCATTTATTTATTTAGCATTTGACAGATGGTGAAGGCATGTGTTAGCCCAGGTCACAAGTAGCCTTACATGTACTGCTGGGCATTCTGGTTTAAAGGGAAGGAGAGAAAAGATTGGGATAATTGTTGAGAAAGGAAGCAATCATACCATGCATTTGTCACATTAAACAGTTTCTTTTTTTTAGGCTAAAATGTGACTGAGACAAATTCAGTGTTTTATATAATGTTTTATAGCATGAAATCCAGCATAAAAGCATTATTTGGCAATCTCTAATAGGCTTAATGTTACTGATCATTTGTTGGACTTATTGTAGTTACTGTTCCTTTCATATCACAAGAATTCAAAACATTTTTGATAAGTTTTACTTTAAACATGTGTGTGAGCACCAAAAGAATGTTCTCAGGTGATTTTTTTTCTTTTCTTTGCTAACATTTCAGCATCATAATCCTGCCCAAGTGTTCTGATAGTATTTAAGCTGTCATTGTTCCTCATGTTCCTGACAGCTTCCCTGAAGACGTAAGCAGTTTTCCATGCTTATTTACAGTAAGGGATTGAAGCACTTTTATAAAAGTTGCCAAATAAATTAGCATTTTTACCAACATCTTGTTTCTAGTGTATATACAGTGAGTGTAGAGTTGCACGTTCTACATTGCTCCAAGGAAAGATGTACATCAATCATTTCATTTTTTTCAGTATTGTAAGATTTCTGTAATAACAGCAGTTGCCTTGAAATGTAAACCATTCCAAAATAACTTTATTTTCAAAGCTGCTGAACACAGGCAGTCAGCCCACTCTGTTTACTATTCACTGACTGCCTGAGGCCTGAGTTATGAAGCAGGTTCACCATACCCACAATATCTACGCCATAAGTGAACCCAGATAAGGTAATCAGGCAGAGGTGGCTTTCAGCTTAGTAGCTGTGGGATGGCGTTGGTAGCATCTGACCAATCAGAAACATGGACAGGTCTTGTGGCAACAGATTGATATTAAAAAGGAAGCTTTTTATATTTTTCTAAAATTAAAGACATGATACAAACTGAAAAGCAGCACAGCTGTGAGTATGTGTAGTAACAAAAAGCACTATAGTATATAAGTGCTGTATGGATGTGTTTGAGCTTTAAGTACTTTTTTGAAAATGACTGAAAAAGCACTTTTATTGAAGCTATGAAAGAAAACTAACAAGAATGCTGACCCTGCAAGTTGGAAAACTTATCAGTATCAGCTTTATACTTAACACACAGGACAATCTAATAGTTTACCATAAATAAAAAAAGGCTTAGCCTATATGCAAAGTACAAATGGGTTCCCCTTTTAGGATTATATATTGTTTCTTTAAAAGAATAACCGGAATATAAGAAAAGTGCTTCTATGAAATTGCATTTCTTGACGTGATCAAGAAAAACCTCAAATCTTCCAAGAATGGGAATGCCATTTTCCACAGAACTGATTGGTTAGATTTCGTACCTGTTGGATTATTATCTCAAATACAGGTTAGGTGTATGTGATAAGTCAACATGGCGATGTACGTTGCTAAGAAGTGAACCTCCTTATTGAGTTGATAACCCAGGTTTAGCAGATTTTTCCTGGATAAGCCCAAATCCTGTTTCATAGTACAGGTCTCAGGTCTCACAAAACTAGCTGTCTGTCATGGATAATGGGAAAAGAGGAACTAGTGTCAGTATATTCAGCACATTTGCATTCTCATAGTCCTGCTCTTAGGCTGCGAGGGAACACATGCAGCTCTTAGTTTGTGCCATAAAAATGTGTTAGCCATTTGTAAAGACTTAATAATTAAAGTAATTGAAAACCGAGCGTGAAATTCTCAAATCTGAGCCACTAGGTTATTTTCACAGCTTGGTGTTTGTGTTAAGGAACTAAAGTCCAAATAGGAATCATGGCAAAACTGAACTGCCAGTATGGAGACAACTCTTTGATATAGTGTACAGTGAATGTATTGTCTAGTGTCAAGTGCATTAAATTATATTTTCATATATTTCTGAAGTTTAAAAAAAAAAAAAAAAGTATGGAAGTGTATATCTGAAACGGTAAAACCAGAGGTGGTGACGTACTGTATTTCTTCTTGAAGCTGCTTCATGTAAACGTTTGTTACTTTACAATAAAGGTTTCTCTGCTCTTCTGACGTTTGCATTATTAACTCTTTGGACACAATTCAGTTTTAGACAGATTTTATTAATTCGTTTTAGATACATGGAACTCACTAAACTAATGAAACATTTCTATGAATGAAATAAGTTATTACTGTAAAAGAAAAGAACAAAAGGAAGGTCAACAGAAGCTCGGCATGCAGCGATTAGCTGATGATATGAAAGTTCTTAAAGATTCAGACACAATTAAATAATTCAAACTCAAAGAAAAGGAAACCTAAAAGTCGTACATAAATTATCAAGGCTGTCACAATATTGTTGGCTTTAATTATTCTAAAATAGATGATCTGAGCATATACTGTATAATCATGTATGGATATAATCACTGAAGAGTTCTCCCTGACTGCATATAGTGCACCAAGGTTGCTGTCTGTAAAGACTGACTAAATGACTTGTACAGTGTAAGGGGGCAGATTTGGCTGCATGTTTGAAATGTAAGTTTGGTAAACACTTATCTCTTTCCCTGATTCATTACATCGTGTGGACTAACAGATCTGTCCGTTTAAAGTCCGTATATATGCGTACAACAGTCTTATCCCCCAAAAGTATCCTTAAAATCCAAATTAAATGAAACCTTCCACCTTAAAAGAAAGAAAATGGTGTGAAAACAAATTTGGTAGCCCTGCCATGTCACTGAATCATTTTCATTTTTAAATGTTAAATCAGCTCCAAGTATTTCTCTAAGGTGAAGTAAAAAAAAAAAAGAAAAAAAAGAAGCAAAATTCAGTATAGTCCTAAAGAGAGGATCTTCACACCATTACATGCAAAAAAAAAAAAAAGAAAAGTGTTGTGAGTGGTTGACAGGAAGTAAGCAGACTGGATGTGCTGATTTTCTGTTTATCTAGTCGAAGTTTAGCGGGTGGCTGTCGAAGTGAGTAAGCACGTGATTCTCAAACACTTTCTGGTCGCAGTCCAGCGGGAACTGCTCGCTGCACATAGGGCAGATTTTCCAGTGGCTCTCCACGTGCTCCTCAAACTTACTCTGGTCATAGTTGGGTGGGAAGATGACCTCACAGAGGGGACATCGTTTCATGTCCATGCTGCGCGTGGGAAGTGGATGGCAGAAGAGAAAGAGGGGAGAGAAAGCTCACGTTAATAAGCAGTCAAGCAAAGACGTGGGCAAAACAGGAGCACGGCTAATAAAGAGCATCCGTCTGATGCAACGTGGGTGGCCTGCGCTTCATCTAATGGGGGGGG